>NW_010360565.1:539216-560231 GCF_000414095.1 Morus notabilis | reverse complement strand
CCCGGCGGCGGCAGGAGCCTTATCTTTCTGATTAGCCGTCGTGCTGCGAGTGTTCTTCGAAGCCATGGTTATTGTTTCTCACTGGATTTGATTTCTAGTTTAGCAGGCCCTCCTTCTAGCGCCAATTATTGACGGTGTTTTTCCGACAACGCGTTGTTTACTCTCCAAAGACACTCACAATAACACTCGCGATTTAACTAAGGATTAAAGTTGAGAAATAATGTCAATGAGACAAATATTTATAATGGTCCGGCAAGAACTCTTTGCCTAATCCACTTATGAATGCACTAATATCTTCTCAAATTACAAACCCTCTTGGAGTAATGAAATAGTGCGTAACCCCCTTTTTGGTTTCCTTGGCTCTATTTATAGGCCTTTACATGTGATTATCCCTTCGCCGTTCCCAAGGAGGAAGCCATCTCCCGTCCCTTGATTTACGGGCGGGTAGGTGAGTTTTCATGATGACAACCTCAGGAAATGCGGCTGATTCCTCTCATCTGCCGCCTGATTTCCTGACTCCTACAGTAGCCATTAGATCAATACGTCCTTCCCCGAGTTGATAAGACCGCTGATGGATTTGATTGGACATGCTATCTCGACGTAGTGGCCTCCAGCAGTCGAGTCATAGTGGTCAACGCAGCTCGCCGCATATGGTCTCTCGACGTAAAGGCCACTTCAGCTACAATCTGCTCCCTCGACGCCAGCGACCGATTCTTAGCGGGGAGTGCTCGGCGCTTGTCATTCGATAAAGTGGTCGATTCCTCGACCATGGTGTAACATAAATATTATAACTCATGGACATTCTTTGTTTTTTTATTTCATTAATAATGATCATCTATACGCATATTATAAGTTTCAAGAATCTACTACTCACTAAACAATTGTTTCAACCAAAACGAGATTTTAGTTGAAACACTCATTTTGGTTGTTATGTTTTTGTTTTCCTTTTTTTCTGTTGATTTTTTTTATTTTTTTATTTTTGCTTTCCATTTCTCATTTCTTTTTCACTTTTCTTCCTCAAAATTTTATATTTTTCATGTTAGTAAATAAGGTAAAAATAAAATCACACAGTAGAATTTTAAAAATTTTAAACAAACAATTCAATGTCAAATTTTGTTCATGGTGTTATATATCATAAATATTAAACATCTAAATCATATCTCTGAGAAATTAGCAGTAACACTTCTGACGGAAGTTTAAGATTGAGAACAACGACCGCCAACCAACTGGACTTCTTTCTTATTATCTTTTCTACGATTGGAGTGCAAGTGGGCACAAACTATTCAATGTCCTTTTGGAATCTCCTCTCCTTCCAACCATAAGAAAGTAAAAAGAAAAATAGATCTTAATGATTAATCAATTTTTCCTATAGAAAATCTTAATCTGTAACTTCCAAAAAATCTCTCAAATCTAAGTGTTAATAAGACTCAATGGGCTATATTGATATAAGTAGAAAGGTCTTATTCCACAATTAGAATTATTGTCAAAGTCAAATTCACGATTTTACCCTATGTGGCACCGTCCAGTTAACCGGACCACAAACATAGTCCGTGTTTTGAAAACACCACACGTTCGGTTAATTGGACAGATACCACCGGTTAACTAGACATGGTTCTTCGTACTCGTTTTGTTCCTTTTTATTTAATTCTGAGAATTACGTATATAACTCTAGTTTTATTCAAATAATTCAATATAAAAATTATCTAATTAAAACAATTCAAATATAAATAAAAATATTAATTCAACTAATTTATTTTAAATTAATTTAAACAATTAATTCAACTGATAAATCACTCTTAAATTAAATAAAACACTTTATTAATTCAACTAATTTATCTAAATTAATTTAAATAATTAATTCAACTAATAAATTACTCATGAATCAATTTCATCCAATTAATAACCAATTATAGATACAACATAAGTTACTAAGATTTAAGAATATGTCATATTGTATCAGAAAAATATATGAGCTAGTAAAGGGACCTAATTGACATATATAGATTAAGTTCTTACAATTACGACATAACTTATTCATCGACAAATTTATCTCATGATTATAAGTTCTAGTGTTACTCTACTAAAATCTAGAACTGTACTCTCGATCTATATAGGAATCACCCTTTACTAAACATATTTTCAGAACTAGCAAATCGTATTTGCTTGATTCTTTTCCTTTATTTTAGTGGAAACGACTTTTCCTTTGTCTTTTAGTCAGGACCCTTATAGTATTTAGCCAAGCTTTTTATATGGATTTCCAAATAGAGTATATGATGACTGCATTATCTCATATGTTATCTCCATGCCTTCATGGTCTTGTGAATTACCACGCACAACCCTAGCTAACAGTTAGCTACAGTGTTTTCCTTAGGGACAGGAGGACAATCATCCATTTGGGACAAACTTATATTCATCACATGAATGTAAGTTGTTTACGTTACTTTATCACTTCGCATAGTTTATCTCTAGTCAGTGTGTCAGTTTTGTGTAGTGAAATTATAGGATTTGACATATTGCTTGAAATAAGTAGAATATTCATCTAATTAATTTATGTGCATGAATATAAAAAACATGTGAATTTAGGTACAATTAAATATGATGCATGATGCACATGAAAAATACATAAATCATGTTTTAATTTTAGGTGATAACGATAATCCAATTTACCACGAATATAGTGCCGCCGTAGGGTAGGTCAAAATATCGCAAATTGAATTGAGACATTCTCAATTAATAAATATAATCAAAATATCTCATATTTTCATATTTATCAACTACCATTATTTTGGTCAAAAATATAATCAACAGACTTTGATTATATCTTCATGAGTGTAACCCATTATTTCAGATCCCATGGACTTAACTCTAGATTGCTACCTTTGGGTAGTCAATTCAGAAATACATCCTAAAATCTTATCTTTAGGAAGCCAACCTTGTTATTGATCCAGCAAGAACACTCTCCTTTGGGATGACGAATCAATGTCGCCGCAAAGCCCCTCTCCGGATCTCACGGTGTTGTGCTAACGGTGGAGGCCAGTGGACTGTATTGTCATACAATCCTCTCACACTCATTATTTTACAAATATGTATTTTATTTAAAAAAACATCTCATGGTTTTCAAATCTCGATAAATAAACAATTTATTTTTCGGATATGTGAAATTCTAAAATTTAACTCTTAAATTCAATTTCACATGTAACATTATTTTGTAAATCAATTTTGCAACTTAAATCAATTTAATCATATTAAATCAATTTTAGCGCATGGTCTTATTTTATTTTATTTTTCTAAAACTCTTTTATTATAAATAAAATAAATAAGAATAAATGCACATGTATGCATGACATGTTATAAAACATATGAGTAGGCACACTATATGTATATGTCATGTTATATGCATGAACATATAATATATAATAATCAACATAAAATATAAATATAGACAATCGGCTATTGAGATGGAATTTGACCGGGTCCCATGGAAAATATAATTACAACCAAATTGAACGAATAATAATTACAACCAAATCGAATAAATAAATAATTACAATAATTATTTTCATATGTTACATCAACGGGTCTTCGATTCTTGAATTCTTCGTTCATCAGTTTCGTTCTTCATCTGCGGGTCGGGTTTCACCTTCTTTGGGGTCCGGAACTCTTCCAGGTCATTCAGCATGCAAAATGAGAGTTTTAGAAACCCTCAGGCTCGTTCGGCATCCGCTGACCGCGCCTAGTGCGCGTTGGTCGCATCTGGGCGCACGCTGGCCGAGCATCGCATGCGCTGACTGTGCGCTGTGCGAGCTGGGTCGGCTACGCATGCGCTGGGCTGTATGGGCAGCGCGTGGGGCTATCTGGGCGTGCACACTAGTGTTGCTGGGGCGCGCATTGGTGCGGTGGGCGCGCGCGCTGGTGCTGCTGGCACGCGCGGTGCAGCTGAGCTGGGCAGATTCGGGCTGGTGGTCCGGGGTTACATGTGGTGTCTTCCGGGCTTCTTGTGCATGAAAATTTGAAACCCTAATCTACCCAAAAACCTAGAATTATAATAATTCTAATCCCGAATAAAATTACAAATAATTTAAGGAACGAATTTAATGTGATTCATGGAACCATATAATTAACGACCAAATCCATCATCCATACATTCATCAACATGAATTAAATATAAACATCCATAAATGCAAGTGCCTACTCATCACAGATATACATAATTAAATATCACATATTTAATATATTAATTTTGATTATCAAATAATCATAGCATAAATTAATATCGTCTATAGACCACTTTGATACCAATTGTTTGTTTCCGAATCGAATTCGGATGCGGAAGCATGGGGTTAGTGGATCGTGTATAACAAAAATTTTCATAAAACATTTGAGATACTTTATAGATTATATTAATTTATGCACGAATAAATTAATCCCATTAATTTATTAATTAAGAACTCGAATAAGAATTATATCTAGAAACCGATTATGATGATAACTTGTGTTCTTTGACCTCAAACAATCCTTGCTCCAACGCTTTGTTTAGAAAACCCGAACCTTCATCGTCAATTTCTTGAATCTATGAAGACGTGTGTGTGGGCACACTCGAAACAAAATGGGTTAACAAAAATACTCAAGAATTTCCACGAACACCAACGCATGCACGACGTGAAATTTTTAGAGAAAAGTTTTCCTCTCACAACACTTGTGAAAAACGTCCTCTATAGAAAAATAGGAGCAAAAATAGACACAATTTTCTACTATCTCCTTATTTATAGAATAGTAGTTCAACTCCTAGAATAAGTCTCATCTTTATTTCTAAAATAAAGCTTATCAATTATCTTCCATTTGAATTTGGACTAAATTCTCCCTTCCTTTATCCACTAATAGCCGGCCAAGATAGGGGATTTTATCCCTGTGGTAGGCACCAAATACAGATAGGGAATGAAGAGAAAATCATTTTTTATCCTACAGTCCAATTTTGACTAAAATTTAAATTCTAATTTAAGTCAAACTCAAATTAATTTGAATTCTGAATTGAACAATTTATCAAATAAGTTAAATGGATAATTCTAGATGTGTTCACACTGTGTGTTTATACTATGCCTTGCGTTCACACTATATGAACACTTTCACATAAGTGATCTAAAATTTTAATTTAAATAATCACATTATTTAAATAATAATTAATTCTCAATTAATTATCATTGAGTGTTTAATTTTAGAATTTTGTAATTCTAAAATTCTCATTTTTCCCTTAAGTGTCTTGTAGAATTACAAGGATGACGCGGAGATTTATGGACATATAATTTTCAAGCTCTAATAAAATTAATAATTAATTAAAGACTTTAATTAATTAATTAATCTTATTAATTTTAATAGTTACTCAACTATAAACTTGAAATTGCACTCTCGTAATTATAGATATAAATTACTTCTAAATTGTGAAGTGTCTATGTGATATAGTCATTGCATATAGATCAATCATCCATAAATAATTCATAATTAGAGCGAGGTGAAATCCGTTAACCTCTCTAATTACATCTTTATCTTTGAGTGTCATTAATTCTCTAATGGACAGTGATTCATAAAACACATTCATGAATCAGATCTCCTACTAGTCCAAGTACCGAATCAACCCTCAAGAAAATTAGTTATCTACTTCTTTTTCAAGAAGGAATGGATTCCATCTCGTATAATAACATTCGTACCGAGAAAATCAAAAGACATAAATTCATAAATAAGAGTTTGTTAAGAATTCAGGATTAAGATCATTCTATATATGACCATCGGTAGACTCAATTAGAATTTCTATTCTTAACAGAAATTATAAGAAATTCATATTGTGTATGTGTCTTTGTTCCTCATAATCTCATTATGCGTAATACACTCATTCAATATCTCACCATATTAACACAGTGGATAACACCATTCCATTTTAAATGGGAATGACATGTATTAATAATGTTTTAATTAAAGATTTTGAACTTTAATTAAATTCTTTACGAACAACATTTTGATTATTATCCTTTAACATTATCCTCTCGCATATAACACTTATATACAACGTTTAAAGTCACATAAATAATAATTGAATTTTCATTGATATTCACAAATATATGCACATAAAATAATGAATAAACTCTTTTATTAAATAAATAATAAATATCATATTACATCTCATGCTTTTAAAACACCATTCCTAACATGTTTAACATAGTTTGGAGACATAAATATGAGGTTAGAAGTATATTTAACATACTCTTTTGCATGCTTAAAATTTTTGGATTGTAGAGATAGCATTTCTCTTCCTTTTCAGACTTATTTTGTGGATTTTCACTTCTCAATTTTACTCTGACTTTCAGAATTCAAAATGATCTTGTCACGACCCCAAGGATAGGGCCGTGATTATTAGGGTTTAATTTAAATTTTAACTTAATTAAACTGGACTGTTTAACAAAAATCACAAAAAATAAATACATAAATATCAATATAGTTTGCTCCGGAGACTTTCTTTTACAAATAATATCTAAAGTAGTCTATAAAGTCCAAGGAAAATAGTACAACTCTGGGACAATGTCGACCAATACAGTTTATCTACAGAAAAATAGTACATCTCAGAATTAAAACTGTAAATCCGAAACAAACTCACCACTTCGAATCTCGCGCCTTCATTCCATTAGCATCCACTTGCCATGCTGTAAATTAAAACCGCTAACTCTGGAGGGGGGTTTAAAATATTGAAAACATAAGAAAAATGAGCGGAAGGCCCAGTAGGATATAATTTTATAAAACATTGAAAATAAAGGTACTCACAGTCCGAAGACATACACCCGGAACCGATCATCATTTTTAAAAAAAAGAAATACTCACATCATAGTAGTAAGATATCTGTATAATGAAAATATGCAGAGCCATAACACCACTGAGCAAGAAGTGGATCCATACGGGTTTCAGGACCTGCCTCCAAGGATACAATTCTCATATCCCGATCTCTGAGGCCACCATGCGTTATGTCAATTCTTAAAATATTTCATTTTAAGAAATGATACTCTTTAAAATCTCATTTTTAAAATCATTGGAAAACTTAATAGCATTATTCATATTATTTCTTTTAAAATCATTTTCTTTCAACATGTTTTGTTCTCAAATATTTTCATTGGCCAAAACCATTTAAAGTGAGGCTAACAAGGATATAGACAAGAATATCCTACCTCTCGGATATCAAACATGGACTAGCCTTTTGTTCTCCTAGCCTCCGCTTTCCTTAAAGCTTTAATACTCAATCTTCTTCACTAGCTTTAACACAAAAGTAATGTCTTAGGATATATTTCTCATTCCTAAAACGAATTAAGCTTAATCATGTTTAATTGTTTCCTACTAGTGTGCTTTGACTCAAATAACGATTTTATAATTCAGTTTGGGGGTTCTTTAAAAATGAAAATCTAATTCATGGGTTTAGTTTCCTATATAATTTTAACTTAAAAATAAGTTTTTAAAGAAATTTTCACAGTATGCCGGCATAAATAGGAAAAATGTCAAACTTGCAATTCAAGTTCAATTTCAAAATAAATGCTGCAGAAATCATCAAAACCAATTTCCAATCAATTTAACAAGTCAATAATTCAAATCCAAGTATGGGTTTTCAAGAAATCCTTACCTCAAAGTGATTGAAACCCGTTTTCCCTATATTTCTCTCACTTTCATTTTTTTTGTTTGCTTCGGCCAAGAGCAGCCGAGAGAGAGAGAGAGAGAAAGAGGGTCGGGCGAGGAGAGAGAAAGAGGAAGGGAGGTGGCCGGCTGCAAGAGGAGAGAGAGAACCGGTGGCGTGAGAGCTGCCGTGGAAGAAGAAAGAAAAGAAAGAAGGAAAAGAAAGAAAGAAAGAAAGAGAGTGTGTGTGTGGGAACCCATGGGAAGGAAGGGAAGGGGAAAAAGAAAAAAAAAGAAAGAAAAGAAAAGGAAAAAGAAAAGAAAATACATTAAAATTAAGTGTATTTTCAAAAACTTTTTTGGGTGAAAATTGAAAAACTGAAAGTGACTTATAAGTCTTTAAAATAACTCGAAAACTTATTCTTTAATCACAAGATTAATTAGAAAAAATTAGTTTTAGGCACACTAATCTACACAATTAACATAAATAAACATGTTTAATTCTTGAGGGCGCTACAGCTCTACCCTTAAGGAATTTCGTCCTCGAAATTAAAGCTTACCTCAGCATATGAATATGTATGGATATCGTTCTTGCATCGTTGCTTCCAGTTCCCACGTTGCTTCCTCAACGCCATGTGTTGCCACAACACTTTCACTAATTGTATCTCACAATGACGTAGGCTCTTCATCTTTCAATTGAGAATCTAAACTGATACTTCCTCGTAAGTCGTGTCATATTGGAACAGCACATTGTACCATTGCACAATGGCTTCTAGATCGGGTTGACACTTGCGAAGCATAGAAACACGAAACACATTGTCCACATGAGACAATTCAGTAGGTAATGCGAGGCAATAAGCAATGAAACTGACTCGTTGTATGATTTGGAATAGTCCTATTTATCTTGGCGCAAGTTTCCCTTTCACGCCAAAACGAGTGATTCCTTCACACAGTGAAACTCTTAATAAGACAAAGTCATCTTCTATTAGCATAGCTCCTCATTTAATCAGACTCAGATTATCTAAAAGGATTCATTCAACTTACTCAGTCCTTTAATCTCATACCTGGACTAATTTAACGTCTGTTACAAAAACACGTGCAAACTGTATTACCTATCACCAGAGGGTGTAAAACTAGTTTGAAGTGAAAATAGACATCTAGGGCTTTCCAACGAGTTATTGCATGCCCTATTTTAAATATTCTAAGCCTTTCAAACACATCTTACAAGAAATTGAAATTATGAAACTTCAACTTTTCAAGGCGTTTTGAAAAGTTTATAAGCAAAATTTCAACTACGCATATCTCGGCATACAAGGCTAAGTGTTTTAAGTGCAGCGATCTCGGTTCTAGAAGTTGGGGTTCAAATTCACACTTTTTGTTTTATGCCAAGAACGTAATTTTGACCTTTCTGACGAAGATGATCATAAAACATTCCACATAACTCTAAAGGGTATAATTATAGTTTATGAATAAAGTAGACACCTAGAGCTTCGAAACAAGTTATCATATGCCAAAATCTGAGCTCTCTAAGTACCTCAAAAATAGTTTCTAAGAAATCAAAATTATGTTCTTTCCTGGTTTTGACAACTTTTGAGAATTTTTTTGCATGAAACTTCCAATGCGCACAACTCGGGTTGCAAAACTCCAAATGACGTAATTCCAACACCCACACGTCACTAATAACATATTCTAAATGGTAGTAATGATGATTTATGTGCAGCAATGCCATTTCAAAAAGTAAGGGTCTCACTTCTTTGTATCAATTCTTAGAAAAGACAGCTTTGGCGGCTGTTACGGGAATAATCATAAAATATTCTATACAATCCCAAAAATTACAAATTCAGTGCCTAATTAAAGTAGAGCTTTCTAAAGAGCTATCATAAGCTTAGTTTTGGGTCTGTTAAGGTCTCTAAGAACACATTATACTAGATAAAAATGTGGCTGTTTTTCTACAGAATTTCAAAAACTATGTTTAATTTCAAAAATGCATAACTTGAGCTACAGTTGTCCGTTTGAGGTGATTCTTGCGGTTATATGAAAATTAGGATATCTAGTTTCCAATTATGTAGCCCATTCATTCAAATTCATCTCCAAGGATTCCTAAAATTCAATAGTATTGAACCTGTTCAAGTTAGGTTCCTTGACACTTTTCCCAATAAAATGAAAAATTCATAACTTAAGCTACAAAACTCCTTTTTGGGTGATTCAAATCTCTTATCAAAGCTTGAAAAGTATATTTTAACGTTCTAACATAGCTAACATTAAAAGTTATTAAGAATAATCAAGTCCTGAGCATTTCCTTGGGCTGCTCCTAGAATCCTCCCCAAAATCATGTGGATCAAGTGGCTAAAGTATGATTAATGTCTAAAATAATAACATTCAATAGAGAAATTCCAAAGAAACTCATACTTAATGTTAAACAACCACAAAGGCTCCAAACTACCAATCGTTCAGTTATAAATCAGTTTCTAACTCGAATCAATATTTTTCATAAATCCAGTAAAATGGCAGATTCGTCGACCTTGACGGGAATATACATAAATTATTATCTACATCTACAAAAATTCCAAAATGAACTCCATAAAAAAGTAGACACATAGATCTTTGATTTGGTATGTTACACATAAGGTTCGGAAATCGACAAGGTGCTCAAAAACAAGTTACAAAAAATTAGAACGGCCTGTCTAGAGAAATTCTTATAGTTGCATGAAATCCATCACGTGGACTAAATGACTTCAAGGTTGATTTTGATGCAATATCCATGGTTTGACACTGATTTGAAAAATGTCCAAAGTGTTGTTCATACTTATCATTAGAACTGTCCGTTCTAATTCCACATGAAATTGACAAGACATCTCTTCAGGATGGTCGAACCCAACATCTTCAGCCCGAGGGAAGTCAACCTCAACTGCTAAAGAAGCTCTTCCATTTAAGACATCACTTTGAAATATAAAGCAAAGGCAAGAATGCCATTCACACGGCAGAAAAGAGGCGAATACGACAATTCGCTAGTATAGACATCCTGAAACCTATGAACTAGGACTTCCTACGCCTTTTCTGTGGATTCACACGTGTCAAGATGGGGAGGAACATCCATCTTACGGTTTTGCTGCGACATCTAAACACCGGTTGAAGAAAACACCTTCATTGTCATGAAAAACGGACTTATGACATTGGCATGGTATACTTCGATTGTCACACCCAATCAATGAGAAAGAAATGAACTCCAATCTCAATAAGATAAGACCACTAGCCTCGTTCAAGTCTTTATGAATTTAGAATTATAGAATGGGACACAGAAACAGTTTGTCATCTTGGAATCTCATATCCAGAATATTATCAATTCCAACTAGAAGTCAATCAACAACATAGACTCCCAACCACTGGAATAGAGACACCCAATTCTGGGAATGATCGAACACAAGAACATCAATAATTGATTTGGAATCTAGAAAGTCACAAAAATTTCCATAGTCGCATTTGGCTCTAAAAGAAGAACCAATAGAAATTTAGTATTGAATGGGTATGAAATCAAATAACGATTGAATCTTCAAAACCCTGTGAGTGAATAAGGATCTTCAAAGTCAAGATTGCCAAGTCTCGCACCAATGATCACCGTACACTAAAAGGAAATGAACGATATGACATGTTTCCGTATTAGGAACAAAATTACCGAGACTGCTATTCGAAACAAGAAGCGGTCTTGATCTTAGAAAAACATTGATTCATGATAGAAAGATAATATGAATCAAAATACGGTTATCAAGTAGAAAGTCCAACTCCAGTTCAAAACAGATTAAGAATAGAGCTCGAATTTAGAATCCCAAAAATGAAATGGCAGAGAATGGTATAGGATTGATATCCATAGTCAATGTCTTACAATGACATGGTTCACGTTAACGAGGGAATCACCGAGACTAACACTCGAGACAAGGAAGAATTTCAATTCCTGAGTGACATAGGACTATGATAGAAAAATTGCACGAATCGATACACTAATAATAACGAAGAGACCAACTCCTAGTCAAAACAGACTAAGAAAAGAATTCGAAGTTGGAATCCTGGAATCTGTGGGTTATGACCTACTACGCTTCCAAACAAGGTCGAGCACAATTAATATCAGAGATAAACGTCAATCTCTCGATGGAGTCTATAGCCACCATCGTCATTAAGCGAAGAAAAAATAATGTCTCATCAACACAAGAATCCATGAAGTAAACACTCTTGAGCAAAACACTCTCAAGAGATAAAAGAATGCATCAGTGAATTGAAACGAGTAGCTAGTACACAAAGCTAGATTGCAAGACTAAACTTGTGCATTGATCAAATCGGAAAGAACCAAACAAGGAGGAAGGAAACTTTAATGATCAAAACTGCTCAATTTCAAGTCGTCGCTCTCCATCAACTTAAACCCCCATGTTAGACGTGTCGAAAAGTGGAAGGGACCAATATCAGGAATTCAACCACGTGGAAGTCAGAACAAATATCATCTAAAAACTGAAATCTTCATGAGAATTTCGAAGTCAATACTGATTTTGAATTTGAAACTGATAAGAGTCAAGAGCACTTATGGAAACAAATAAATAACCATTAGGTCAAAATCAATACTTTCCGAAAACTTCAAAGTCAACTTTAACCTCGATCTTCATATCAATAAACATCGATAATAGAAACATGGATTCCATCCATCAACGTGCTCTAGGAAAATGAAACGGACTCTAACGTCAAATTCTCAAATGCAACTGTATCATGTATTAACTAGTATTGCACAACACGTCCCGACACAAAACTGTTAAAAGAACAACAAAACTCAGTAAAAACTCACATAGGCTCGATTTTCCATAGAATTCAAAGTCGTGCTCTAATACCAAAAACTGTCACGACCCCAAAGATAGGGCCGTAATTATTGGAGTTTAATTTAAAATTTAACTTAATTAAACTGGACTGTATAACAAAAATCACAAAAAAATAAATATATAAATATCAATATAGTTTACTCCGAAAACTTTCTTTTACAAATAATATCTAAAACAATCCATAAAGTCCAAGGAAAATAGTACAACTCTGGGACAATGTCGACCAATACAGTTTATATACAGAAATACAGTACATCTTAGAATTAAAACTGTAAATCCGAAACAAACTCATCACTTCGAGTCTCGCGCCTTCAATCCATTAGCATCTATTTGCCATGCTGTAAATCTAAACCGCTAACTCTGGAGGGAGGTTTAAAATATTGAAAACAAAAAAAAAATAAGCAAAAGGCCTAGTAGGATATAGTTTTATAAAACATTGTAAATAAAAGTACTCACGGTCTGAAGACATACACCCAGAACCGATCATCCTTTTAAAAAAAAAGAAATACTCACGTCGTAGTAGTAAAATATCTGTATAATAAAAATATGCAGAGCCATAACACCACTGAGCAAGAAGTGTATTCGTACGGGTTTCAGACCTGCCCCCAAGGATACGATTCTCATATCCCGATCTCTGAGGCCACGATGCGTTATATCATTTCTTAAAATATTTCATTTTAAGAATGATACTCTTTAAAATCTCATTTCTAAAATCATTGAAAAACTTAATAGCATTATTCATGCTATTTCCTTTAAAATCATTTTCTTTCAACATGTTTTGTTCTAAAATATTTTCATTGGCCAAAACCATTTAAAGTGAGGCTAACAAGTATATAGACAAGAATATCCTACCTCTCGGATATCAAACTTGGACTAGCCTTTCGCTCTCCTAGCCTCCGCTTTCCTTAAAGCTTTAATACTCGATCTTCTCTACCAGCTTTATCACAAAAGCAATGTCTTAGGATATATTTCTCATTCCTAAAATGAATTAAACTCAATCATGTTTAATTGTTTCCTGTTAGTGTGCATTGACTCAAATCCAAGTTTCACAAACGATTTTATAATTCAGTTTGGGGGTTCTTTAAAAATTAAAATCCAATTCATGGGTTTGGTTTCCTATTTAATTTCAGCTTAAAAACAAGTTTTTAAAGAAATTTCGGTAGCATGCCGGCATAAATAGGAAAAATGTCAAACCTGCAATTCAAGTTCAATTTCAAAATAAATTCTGCATAAATTATAAAAACCAGTTTCCAATCAATTCAACAAGTCCAATAACTGAAAACCCCTAAATTTAATTAAATTCTAACAACAATTATTCAAATCCAAACCCTAATTCAAAATTATTCAGATCTAACAAAAATTTCAAATTCTCAAGTCAATAATTTAAATTTAAGTATGGGTTTTCAAGAAATCCTTACCTTAAAGTGATTGAAACCCGTTTTCCCTCTATTTCTCTCTCTTTCTTTGTTTTTTTCTTTTTTTTTTGTTTGCTTCGGCCAAGAGCAGAGAGAGAGAGAGAGAGAGAGAGAAGGTCGGGCGAGGAAAGAGAAACGCTAGGAGAGAAAGAGGAAGGGAGGTGGCCGGCGGCAAGAGGAGAGAGAGAACCGACCGAGTGAGAGCTGTCGTGGAAGAAGAAAGAAAAGAAAGAAGGAAATGAAAGAAAGAAAGAGAGAGTGTGTGTGGGTATGGGGAACCCACGGGAAGGAAGGGGATGGGAAAAAGAAAAATAAAAGAGAGAAAAGAAAAGGAAAAAGAAAGAAAAATAAAAGAAAAATAAAAAAATACATTAAAATTAAGTGTATTTTTAAAAACCTTTTGGGGTGAAAATTGAAAAACTGAAAGTGACTTATAAGTCCTTAAAATAACTCAAAAACTTATTCTTTAATCACAAAATTAATTAGAAAAAATCAATTTTAGGCACACTAATCTATACAATTAACATAATTAAACATGTTTAATTCTTGAGAGCGCTACAGATCTTCACTTATAAATGTACATAAATATATATAGAGATTATATATATGAAAAACTTGCCCAAAAACTTGAATTCTGAGTCATAGTTTTCGGAAGGGAATTTTAGAAACATGAATTTAGTCTCGAATTAAGATAATTTGAGCACGAGATAAATGAGTTTTTAAAGGGTATCTAATGAGCATTTTAGATAGTTGGTTTTAGCATGATGGCCACAGAGATCGGGATATGCAAATTGTATCCTAAGGGGCATGTCCTGAAACCCATACGGGCTACTCCACAACATGGGTGGTGATTTGGCTTTGCACTAAACTACGTCTTGGTACTTTGAAAAGAGTATTCAAACCACTAACTTATGATTTATTCTTTACTTATCTGCGTATTAATTTGAATATCCAAGTATCTAATAGAATTACAAAATACCTAATATTTTGTAGACTATTCAGATATTGGATTCCATCATTTTTTAAATGGATTTGAAATTGATAAAGTATTTTTAAAGAGTTTCAAATACTTGGTTAACCGCTTGACTCTGCATGCGATTGCATCAGTTGTGATTTGATTATTTTTCACATACTACCATTTCATGCATTTGAGTTATGCATTTCATTTTCGATTGTATTTGAGTCTCCATAATTATTCTACTTTACTTGTTTTATTGTCGTTATTCTTATTTTCCCATACTGGACATTTGACTCACCCATGCTTTTTATGTTTTCTCCTCCCAGAGTTAGCAACTTGATGTACAACGTAGTATGTTTATGGCCGTAGACTCAAAGCTCAAGATTCGAGATAGTTTGTTTTATTATGATTTCATGATTTTTAATTCTAAATTGTACTGTATTTAGTGTATGTAAACAGTATTAGTCGGTATTGTCTCAACGTTGTATCAATTTACGGTAATCTTTATAAATACCCCTTAAAATTGAACTAGTCAAGATTTTTACAATTCATTCTTGATTCATAACATTTTTAGTCAAATAATTACACTAACAAAATGGTATTTATCAAGAATAAGGAGTAAAAATTCATACTCATGTACTCTCAATAGTAAATTCTCCATTTTTTCATCATTTTTGAGAAGTTGTACATATTTTAGACTGTTTTGTAATTACTTTAAGGGTAATTTGCATGAATAATCCTCAAACTTTTTAAAATGTGACAGTTTAGTCCTTAAATTTTTTTTGATAAAACAAACCCTAAACTATTTAAAATAGTGCAATCTCGTCTTGTCCGTCAAATTTCGTTAAATAATTAACAGAACATATCACGTGAGCCCTTTTTTAGTAAATGACTTAAATACCCCCAGATTCATTGCAAAACTCAGGCCCCGTTTGGTTGGGAGATTCAGATCTAAAGATTAGAGTCATGAGCTCAAATTCCTGTTTGGTGTCATATTGGACTAAGACCACAACTTGAATCACGGATCAATTTTTAGATCCTGATTCAAAATCAGGCCCTCCCCTGATTCAGCCCAAGACTCGAATCTTTGCACAGTAACGACACTGTGCTCGCTGGAGTAATTCCTCGTGACCAACCCCCAACCTAACTCCACGTTATTGCGCAGAGAGCTCAGCCTTCGGTCGTGTCTTGGCAAAGAATCTCCACGCCTTCTCCTATTTCTGCTTCTTCAAACAGGAGGGTGGGGCTGACGGCCTTTTTGGGACGACGTTTCCTGGGTTGCTCAGCCTGAGATCTGGTTTTTTTTGTGTTTTTTGCTCTCTTTTACATATCTCAAAGTACAAATCTGGTTTTTCATTTTTTTTTAAAAAAAATTGGGCATTTTTCTAAATTTTGAGATGTTGAATGAGATTAGATTTGTTGTTTGTTTTTATCTGAAGATTTGATCTATTGTTTTTATTGTTCCGGTGTCCGATTATGGAGTTTGGTCTGTACTTTGAGAAAGGTGAAGAAGACGTGTCTCTCTCTTTTTTCTTTTTCTTTTTTGTTCTTTTGCATTTTTCATTTAAAAATTTGTTGATTTATTTAATTTTTAATTTTTTTGAAGTCGTATTTTTATTTTCAATTTATTACTTCTTTTTTTTAATAAAATAATCATTTTCACTGTTTTAATTATAATTTATACCTTTTATTAATTTAAAATCAATGCCACATCGTTAGGATTATAGACATAAATAGACTGAGGAGATATTTTGATTCATTTTTTTATATAGTAGAGGATATTTTAAACTGTTTTAAAAAATGACAATTTAAAATAAAATACATACTTTAAGAGATATTTATGAAATTAATCATACTTTAAAAGTGATGATAACTCTTCAAGTAAGAATTATTAATGCTAGTAATTTTTTTTTATCATTAGATTAATTTTTTAATAGTGCAGGTGATACAGAAGGGTCAGTTGTTACAAGAGGTAGTGTTAGTCATACAGAGATGAGTCGTTTTAGGGATCGCCTTGCGAATGCAATGAGTCGTTTTAGGGATCGCCTTGTGAATGAAATGTGGGTGGAATACCAGGAAAGTTGTGGGAGACAAGTTTGATATATGCTTGGCTTGTTATATAATTTCATTCACATTTTTTCTATTTATTTCGTAGTTAGCTTGTTATAATTTTGAGTTAAAATTATTTGTATAATTTTTTTAAGTACTTCATTTTTTTTATTATATAACGAATTATATTTTTTTAAATTACATGTAACGAATTATATTTATTATATAATTTTTTTAAATTACATTTATTTTGGTCATGATTCAAATTCAGAAAACAAGGCAACCAAACACTGGTTCAAATCACATTTCAGGTTAGAATCATAATCATGCATGTACACATTCAAATGAAGGTTCTAATCACTATGAATCATGATTCAAATCATGAATCATTGATCTGAATCAAATGACTCAAATCACCCTAATTTCAATCCTTATACCAAACGGACCCTCAGATTCATAATTAGTATCTCAAATTAAGAAGAAAATGGTAAAGAAAAAAAGAACAAGAAAAAGAAGCCATATTCATCAATTACGATTTCCAGATCCCTCTCTCCTGATCCACCGGTGGTGTTGTTGCGGTGTTGCGGATACAAAACCCACCTTCCCATTGCCAAACTACTCATCCTGGATTACTGGATTTGAATACCTGCTTGGTGGAGATCCACAGAAATACGGTAGAGATAAAGCTACTTGGTTATTGTGTATTCTAAACTATTCCCCTGCCATTAAAATTCATATGAAAAAAATAAAATAAAATCTCAGCTTGAGGTCAAAAAACAAAATTTACCCTTTAATTACTTGTGAAGATTGATTACGATTCAAGAAATATATATAATATTTTCCCAGTTAAAGAAAAAATTTGTTACCAAACAAGCTTTAGAAAAATTAATTAAAAATACAAAAATAGGTTCAAGTTTTCAAACCAAATTTTCAACCGTAAAACAATTATAGAAAGAACTAGAAAAATTAACACAATAACCAATACCAGGGAAAAAAATTGCACATGGAGAGATAAAGAGAGAGAAGAGAGAGAAACCTTGGTGAGAATGATATCAAGTTCTGTTCCGGCTTGAGCCTTTTGGGTGATAAGAATTTGGGTTTGCCTTAAGTTTTTATAAAAGGAAAGTATGTTGGTGGAGCTGAGGTGATCAAGCAGCTATTGTTGGTGGAGCTGAGATGATGAAGCAGCTCTTCGAAAGAGAGAGAGAGAGAGTGAATCGTAAAGAGAGAGAGGTGACCGCAGCTCAGTGGTAACGTTTTTACGCGTGTTTATAAGTCGTTATAAAATAATTTTATTTTTTATATAAAAATAAAATAAAAATATTTTCAATCTCAGATAAAAATTATTTTTAAAAATACGTTTAATAATTTTATTAAGAGATTATTTTTAGTATAAAAAATCTATTAATGTATCTATTTCTCTCTGCTCAAAAGAGGAGAAAACGAAAATAAAAAATGAAAAATGATTAAAAATCATTTTTCATTTCTCACTAAACTAAAAAATCGTTTTCATTTCTGATTTTTGTCTTTATTGCGCAAAACGCCGCTTTAGAAACGTTTTCATTTTTTTCTCAAAAAATGTGAAAAATAAAAAGATGATCAATTCCAAACACGGCATTTATTTTCTCTCTGTTTTAGTAAGAAAGAGGAGAGAGAAAGTAAATGGTAGAGAGAGAGAGTGTGACAGATGAGAGAGAGAAGAAGAGTGTATTTTACTAAAATACCATCTTTAACAAGATCATATGCCTTGCACATGATTAATTCTATTAATTATTTAACGGAATTTGACAGAAAAGACGAGATTGCACCCTTTTAAATAGTTTGGAGTTCGTTTCGTAAAAAAAAAAAGAAAATTTAGGGATGAAATTGTCACGTTTTAAAAAATTTGGAGACCATTTGTACAAATTACTCTTAATTTAAAATAAAAGACTCATGAGTAATATATTTTAATATTTATTTTGATATATTATTTTCTTAGTTTTTCTTAATCAATCACGATTAATTAAATTTAAATTTTCAATTAAACTCCACTAATGACGGCCCTCTTTTAGGTCGTTACAACTAATGATAATAATTTTTTTTGTTCCCCTTAACATCTTATATAGCTTTAAATATGCTTCATTAAATTACTTTTTAAAATTTATCACATTGTGTATCGACATTGTCACTACCTAAATATTTTTTTCATACACTATAAAATTAGTACACCAGAGGAAATACTAAGGGCATGTTAAAATATCTTAAAAACTCAAAAAAAGACAACTCAAGTTTTAACTTTATTCAAGTTCACGTTTTTTTAAGTTTCAACTTTATTCAATTTTACTCAACTTTATTCAAGTTATAACTTCAACTCAAGTTATAACTCAAATTCAACTCAAAAACTATACTCAAATTATACTCCAAACGAACAACTCCTAAGTTGTCCCACATCAAATCTCAAACTTTGATTTTTCTCAAAATTTTTGATACTTTAAATCTTGTATAAGATTAAATCATGGTGCATACCAATTAAATTTCTCCTAAACCTTCCATATCTTTTGTTTCATTTCTTCTAGAACAATCAAAAACATTTTTTTGATCATGGATCTGCTAATAGAAATTCAATGAGTTATCTTAGCATTCAATGTGTACTCCTGGTTGGTGTATTCGTGTCATGATTCGAATCATAGTTCGTGGTTCGCTATAGTATTTTCTCACACAAAAAATACACATAAATCGAGAATAATTCTGAATCATGATTCTGAATCCATCCACTTCATTTTACCAAGTTCAATGTTAGTTAAATTAGTCAACATTTATAAGTGACCTTATAAATATATATATTTAAAACAATTTCTTCTCTAATATATTTTCTCTTGAATATGTCCCTAGTGCTGAAACTTTGGACGGGCCGCCCGTGACCACCGAAAAGTCTGAATTTTTGCCCGATGACCGAACCCGATATGCCCAAAAATTCGGGCTGCCCGACCCGACCCAAAAATTCCCATGGACGGGCTTCGGGCAGAGGAAGCCTGCCCGTGCCCGGTCGGGCTGCCCGATGCCCGACCGGCTGCCCGAAATTTTTTTTTTTTTATATTATATTTTTATGTTGTTGAAATAAGTATTTGTATAATTACAATGTGTAATTGTGTATATTACAATTTAAAATATGAAATGAACACACGACATGAACGAACTATATAAAAAAAATGACTTCTTCATTGATTTTTAAATTTGTAATTTATGATTGCCTCATTAAAAACCTTACCAAGAAAAACCCAATTGGGATAAAAACTTGGTAAGGAAAAAAGAGTGCAATCATTGTGGGACGAATTACAAATTTGATGAACTTACAAAGTCTATACAAGATTACAAATTACAATAAACACTATACAAATTAGAAATTACAAAGTAAATAAATATTTACAAAGAAATTATCAAGATGAAGCAGAAGGATCATCTTGAAAATTAAAAGTTAATCTATTAAATTCGTCGATCCATTCTTGGTTTGCCGGTGAGATTGTATCGTGTAAGCGTTGGTCGGAACAGTCCCAATCCTTGATGCACACCAAAGCTTCGACAATATCCTGCTGCAATGCGTTTCTTGGTTCTTCAAGTATTCGGCCGGTTGTATTGAATGCTTGTTCGGCTGCAACAGTGGAGACCGGGATTGAAAAAATATCCATTGCCAGTCGTGTTAGGATCGGCCAAGTTAATGCTCATGCCCTCCACCACTCAACCAAATCAAACACCTCACTACTGTCTACAACTAAGCCCTCACTCAGGTACGCCATTAACTCGTTGAATCTGCCGCCACCTCTTGATGAAGATCCACTTCCACTCTCAGATTCTTCTTGACCTTGACTCGTCGTCGTCGTCTTCTTCTTCTTCTTCTTAAACAACCCGAAGACATTCAAGAATGAATGCGGATTGTCGTCTCGTTGTTGCGGTTGTTCAACACGAGGTGTGTTTCTAAACCTACTTTCGTAAGAGATATATAGAGAATATATTTTTTCCTTTATAATAGGAAACTGGTCAGTAGTGTCTATAGCTAAAAATTCACCTAAGTTATCTAATCCACTTTCTAAACCTTCTAATTTTAATATAGGGTCAAAAA
>NW_010360565.1:537972-538278 GCF_000414095.1 Morus notabilis | reverse complement strand
GATAATTGTGTTTGGCGGAGTTGATCTCCGCCTCCTTGCTTTTGAAGACACTTTTCAAAGTGCCTTCTTAAGTGTGTAGTGCCGTGAATAGTGTTACCTTGTAATTTCTCACCACAATATTTACATTGAGCTACGTATTTAATGTTACCGTTATTGTCGACATCCTCGAATGTGTTGAAGTGCTCCCAAACTGCTGAGGTGCGCTTGCATTTCTTCTTAGAACTTGCAACACTTGCACTAGCACTACCGCTTGCCTCTCCTCCATGGCCACTTGTGCCACCACCATTGCATCCCCGACCTCTAGTA
>NW_010360565.1:512533-537911 GCF_000414095.1 Morus notabilis | reverse complement strand
GATTCCTGCGATTAAAAAACATTAGGAAATTGCCCTTCTTCGATGTTGAATTTGGCATCAATAGGAATATCACCACCACCACCATAACCAGAAGAAGCCATTATGAAAAATAAGAGAGATTGAGAGCGCTTTGAGAGAGCTTAAGAGAGATCGAGATTCGAGAGAGATTTAAGCGAGATTAAGAGAGATTTGAGAGAGATTAAGAGAAATTGAGAGAGATTAAGAGAAATTGAGAGAGAATGAGAGTTTTGGGGTGAGGAAAATGGTTGGGAGGAGGGGGGTATTTATAGGAAAATTTTTGGGTTGAAAAAAAAAATTTTTCTCCCAAAAATTCGGGTCCAACGGCTACAAAATTTTCGGGCAGGTCGGGCAAAATTCGGGTAGTTCGGGCAACGGGTAAAAATCTGACCATTTGGTTCAAAAATTCAGGCAAAATTCGGGTTCGGGTTCGGGCAAAAGACCGTTTTTTTTTCAAAATTCAGGCATTTTCAGGCTAACGGTAAAAAAAAATCGGGCATTTTTCGGGCATGGGGCAAAATTCGGGCAACGGTCACCAAAATTCGGGCAACGGTCACAAAAAATTCGGGTAATTCGGGCAAAAATTCGGGCAGCTTCAGGTATTTGCCGGAAAATTCAAAAAAAATCCGGCGAACGGCGGGAGAAGGCGTCTCCCCCGCCGGCGGGTCGGGGGCTTACCATTTTCGGGCTACCCGAGCCCGTGCCCGAAGAAAATCATTTTCAGGCGGCGAGACGGGCCTGCCCGCCGTGCCCAAAAAATTTCAGGCATCGGGCATGCCCGCTGCCCGAAAGTCCAACACTATATGTCCCTAATGCAACATTTTTTCATAAATTCTTCTTAGTTTGTTTTTTTAAATGTGTCCTTGTTTATAGATCTTATTTATCTCGTCTTATGAAATGTTAATTTTTCCTTTAAATCTATTATATTTAAATACGTTATAATGAGATTCAACGAATATAATTGCGCTTTCTAATTGTATATTTAAGATTTTATTATTTTACTAATTTAAATTTTAAATTTTAAATTTTTACAGTTAAAAATTCTTAAAAAATATTATTGTGCAACTTTAATTAAAAACTCGAATTTAGAAAACAACCTACATAACTCAACTACAAAAAGTTACCTGTCGTCTTCTAATCCCAAAAGCGGCGATCAGCAAAATGTCGTTTTTAGCCTGGGAAAGCTGAGGGCATTTTGGTCATTCCGTGAACGACGACCGGCGCCCCCAAAATTGGTTTATTGGGATTCTTCTCTCTTGATTTGCATCAGAGACGGAATGCTTTGGGGCAGTCAATCATTCTCTCTGTGTGATTCCCCTTTCTTGAGAGAGAGAAAACGGAGAAACGATCCGGCGATGGACGGCGCCGACAAGGTCAGGCCCGGAGCTACGGCGTCGGAGCCTATCAATCCCGGCCCCGAGCTTGGCAACAAGCACTCCAAGGTCAGAGAGGAAGGCGAACTATCTTCCGACGATGAAGACGTACCGGTCTTCACAAACCCCAACTCATATCCCTATACTTTGCTTTTGTTTTTCCTCTCCTTTGGATTAGATTCTTGCCCTTTTTGCATGTTTCGTTTGATGCAATTTGCTTGGATTCTGAGAAAATAGAGGAAATGAGTGCAGTTGAAGGTTTACGGTTTGCTATAATGATGCTTTTCTACCCCAATGGAATGGAATTTCTCTTCATTTCTTTAGCTAACCGATTGCGGCTTTTTCTTCTGTTTTCTTCTTCGTTCGCGAATGGTAATGAAATTTGATTCGATTTAGAAGGTTGAATGAGGTTCATAACTAGAATTAATTAACCAAACACGTTGTTTGAGCCCTCAGGCCTATGTCTTGTGAGAATTTTTGTTTGTGTATGCCAATTCTCTTCAACTTCAGTTGTAAGGGTTTCATTTTCATTCTGTACTTGTGTGCATACAGTGCTCATATATAGTATGGTAGTGTTTGAAACTCGACTTTTCCAAGTATTATTTCTTGCTTTCGATTTGATTATGCTTTCATAATTGGGTTTAAACTTTTGTGCCATATTTACGTTATTCCTTAACGGTAAATGGCTATACATATTGGTATCTCATTTGGGTCATCATTTGATTCCCACTTTCTTATGGTTATTTGTTGATCTTGAACAGATTCTTCCGCCTCCTCAGCAGGATCCCGTCTGCTCTGTCTCGCAGTGCACTAGTACCGTTGCACCTTCAGGACCAGCTCCTGTTCGTCCAGCAAACCAATGCAGCCAAGACATCCAAGTTGGTAAGTCTTGCTTGTCATTGCAAAGTGAGAGTTGCAACTCTTGCTTCATTTAAAAATTCCTAAAGGGCGTGTAATTTGTAGGTATACCGTTCAGTTTTTTATTGCATTCCAAAACTGCTGTACACGTTTCAGTAGTTTGTTTTGACAACTATTGTGTGATTAATATGGGGTCACGTCACTTGTATCCATATTCTGTATAGTTAAACGATTCAAATGCAGGTGACAAATATATATCTATGTTGGTACTTATATATAGCAAACTTGTGAGATTATTAGCGACACTTT
The DNA here is from genome assembly GCF_000414095.1 of Morus notabilis. Lineage (NCBI taxonomy): Eukaryota > Viridiplantae > Streptophyta > Magnoliopsida > Rosales > Moraceae > Morus > Morus notabilis. Next base: position 535,353 of record NW_010360565.1, on the reverse strand, counting down.
CTGGTAAACTTCCATAGTTGGGATTTCATTTATTCTCTTGCACATCGTGCTAGAACTGGACCACTTGTATTTTATGTGTTTATATCCTACCAGTTCTATTTTATGTGTTTTATATCCTTATTGACGTGGGTTGTATGAAAATTTGAGCTTCAAAACTATATATTTTATACACCAAGTATATGCTGAATTTGATTTCTCTTATTTCGCAGGGAAGGCTGTTTCAGCAAATAGTCCTCCAGGCAATGTTGTTGATATTCAGTCTCGTGCTCCTATACAGCCTATTGCTCAAAAGTCTTTTGATAAGGGTCGGATAACATCAAAAACTAATACCCCTGGATGGTGTCCCCACGTGGGAGCCAATGATAATCTTGTGATACGCTTCTCGGATGATGACAGTGGCAGTGATTCTGAAGGATGCATAAAAGAAAAAGCTACTGAAACGAAAAGTAACATGACTGGAGTGGTTGGCAATCGAAAGCCTCCTCCTCCTTCACAGTCAAAGTTGAACAAGAAGACTACCACCAGCGCTGTGAGCAAAACTATGCCGAAAAGGTTGTCTTTAAATCGAACGTTTATTTCAGCAATCGCAAAAACACCAGGACCCAATTTTATTAGTGCTGGAGCCTCGTCAGCTGAGCAAGGAAATCGAGTTAGAAAATTTAATTCTCTTAGCAAAAATTTACAAAGCCGAGAATGTGGATATGATCAAGGTATGAATTTGAACGTCAGTAAGCTTCAGGACTTGCGGCAGCAGATTGCACTTCGGGAAAGTGAATTGAAGCTTAAGTCTGCACAGCGAAGTAAGGAATCAGCTTCATTTAGGGATGATAATGCTCTAACTGTGCATAGTGATGCAACTAGAAAGCTTGGTGCAACCTCTGCCAAAAGTTCACAAATAGAACCAAAAGAGCCAGACAAGAAACGTGCAAAAGTTAGTGGATCTTATTCAACCCAGCTGAATGCAGTTGTCCCAAAAGAAGCTGGGGGTGGTAAATCTATTTTATTATTGAAAGAACCAGCAATGCAGAATAATAATGTACTTGACACAATTAAATTTGATCATGGACACAAGGGAGTTTCTTTGGGTAGAATAGAGTCGAGTATTGTCAAATGGAAGAAGCAAAATGAAAAACAAAAAGCTGGCCTGTCAGAAAATACTCTTGTTGGAATGAACAATGGTAACAGATTTTATAGTCTCTCTCAGTCCCGATGCAGTAACAATTCTAGATCTACCTAGTAATTTGGTGGTTTTGCTCTGCAGGTGCTAAGGTCATCACTAATTGCACTCAATCTGATGGGAGTAGTAGGCAACGGGATCCAGATCCTGCTGTCATGTTAAACTGTTCTACATCACCAACAAATGTAATTTCCACTGCTTCCCCAAATAATTTAGCAAGGGATAAGGATCTCCTCTTCCAGCACTATTGCTTATATAACTTATTTTTTTCTGGTCTTAGTCTAGTTTAGATGTGCTTCGAATTTAGTAGTAACATAACAAAAGTCACATTTTCCTCATTGGCAAATAGAGGCTGCTGCCGAGTTCACTGAATAAAAGGAAAATAGCATTTACTACACACGCGTACTAATATTTATTCACAGCATTTTATGTTAGCAGGCATGCTGTAAGCTACATTTTAAACCAATAAAAGATTTTAACGAGTCATAATATCTGATAAACGAAAGTCTAGTGTATGAACATGAAAGTAATAGGCCAATAGCATCAATAAAATGGCAAGTCTAGTGTATGAACATGAAAGTAATAGGCCAATAGCATCAATAAAATGGCAAGTCTAGTGTATGAACATGAAAGTAATAGGCCAATAGCATCAATAAAATGGCATGAGAAGACAGGCAATAGCATAGCATTGAAAATGAATATTATGAGAAAATGAGATTAGGACACTATTACTTGATTAACCTGTCTTTTAGTTGGACTCCCTGTCCTCCTTGTTGGTGTTTTTCGCACTTGTGTAAATCATAATGAAGTATTGTGTTTCTTTTTTTCTTTAAAAAAAAGTCTTTTTAGTACTTGTTATGTTTCTATATAACGCATTATAGGTGATAACCTAAAATTGATTAGGGAAATTATTTCATTCTAATTAAGTTATGTTACTAGAGTTTTTTAGTTTTTTAGTTTTTGTTTTTGCTTTTGTTTTTGTTTCTTGTTTTTGTTTTTTGTTCTTTTGTTTTTGTTTTTGTTTTTTTTGTTTTTTTGTTTTTGTGTTTTGTTTTTTTTGAGAGGAATATGCTACTAGATTCATGCAAAGCTTAAAGTATCAAAACGGGCTAGTTGATATAAAGAGCATAAGCCAAACGAGCAGCAGTGGGAGAATGGAGGCCAGATGAAAGAATAACTCACCAGCCAGAAAAATAAAAGGAAAACGAAAAAGAAAAGAAAGTAGATTAGAAAGTGTAGAAAAGTCCTTTTTCCTCGGGAATAATGTATCGTTGTTTCCCTAAAATAAAATTTTAGAAAAGAAATGTAGGAAGGTTGGAAGAGTAAAAGAAAACCAAACATGAACCTAAGGTGTCAATGCTTGTTGGAGTGCTATGATGAAACCCGCTTGGAATAGCCGCTTGCAGAAATGCTCTACTGAAAACCAAAGCAAACTGTGTCCTGCTCCCCTTATTTCTTTTATTTTATTTTTTAAGCCCATAAAAATCTCTTGCTTGAAAGTATTTCACATAACTAGGTCGACTAATGCCCCACAGGCGTAATCCTATAGCAACAAGCATACGTACACGAGGCTGTCAGCCTCCCTTGAGGAATACCTGTAGGTGTGTGCTAAGCCAAAAACAATGTTCCTTGGCCTGTAGTTCTGGTTACTAGTTTGGCCTTTTTTTTCTCCATTTTTTTGTGAAGACGTATTTGGCGAAGGTTTTGAGGTTTATGAAATGACAGGCATCTATACTACTGTAAAGCATGGTTTGGAGTTATAATAACCGTAACTTGTGTGCTCTTTCATAATTCAAAAGATCATTGTGTTCATTTACTTATATTTTTAAATTTGCAGAACAATGTGGAATTGAATCCAAGTAAAGCGAGTTGCCACAAAGAACCTAGTTCTATCTTGAACAGAGAAACTCGTGGAAAAGATATAGCAAGAGCCAGCCATCCTAACATTTTACCTAATGACAAGACATTTGAGACTACATCTGATAATATATATCAGGTCTGCTACTAGTCTTTGATGAAGTGCTAGATGTTTCTGATCTCTGTTTTGTTGGTTTGTGCTATTTATTTTCACGAATTCATGTTATCTGGATATTGTAGGCACCCTTTAGCAACGAAAGCCTCTGGACTTGTTTGAGTAATGCAAATGTGTCAGGGGGTAGCAACATGAATATACAGTCGTTGGTTGAAATGGAGGAATCACTGGACAAGGATCTTGAGGAAGCACAAGAGCACAGGCGCATATGTGAAATTGAAGAAAGAAATGTTTTTAAAGCTTATCGTAAAGCCCAGAGGGCTCTGGCCGAAGCTAATACTAGATGTACTAATCTATATCGCAAAAGGGAATTATACTCTGCCCACTTGCGATCTTTTACCCTGGACAATTCAAGTTTATTATGCCCCTCAAGGCAAAATGAGAAAGGTGGCATTGAGTTGGATTACTCAAATGATGCCTCGGAAAATATGTTTCTAATACAATCTAGCCATCAGTTACAGTCTGGGTATGATGTTCTTAGTCCACGAGGGGTTGGTTCAAATTTTCAATATCTCAACAATGTTCCAGTTCAAACATCATATAGACATGTGCATGGACAAAATGTGGGGTCAGAACCCTGCAGTGAACCAGATGCTAGTACATCTGAGACATTGTCCCATAAGGGTAAAGCTACTGCTGATGGAGTTCGTTCTCCGTTGAATGATCAAAACATTTCAGCAGATGAAGATGACGAGATGGTTTCACTTGAACAGGACACCATTCAACCCAGTGGTGAGTGTCATGGAAAAAACCCAAAGTTTGATGATGACGAGAAGGATGTAAATAAAGTAAGAAGCAGAAACTTGACGATTGATAGCTCCCACGGATATTTTATTGAAGCAACATTAAGGTCTGAACTACTTGCAAGGCTAGGAACAAATGGTTTGTCAAAGAATTGTGAAAATTATGCCAGCAAAGAGAAAACCCATACAAGCTTATTGAGTTTTCCGTCCTCTATTGCAGATAAAAGTGAACAATCTGATCGTGGAGGTAACTTCCTTTTAATATTTGGCTCTTTAATGCTGATGGTGTCATGATAAATGTAGAACCTGATAGATTATGCTGGTTCAGTAAATTAATCTTTTAAGCCACATGGATGGTTAGTTTTTTTTTTTTTTCCAAGGCAATTCAAATTATTATTTTTTTCCTCAATACAAAATGGTGTCTTCTTTTAGACGTTAATGGATACAAATTTGATGTGAATTCAGTTATTTTTCACGTGGAACTTGCTGCACTTTGTAATGTTATTATGACGGCCACTGATAATTAATGTCGTGTCTTTTATTTACTTAATATTTATTTTTAAAGCAATGAACTCGAGTATTGTAGCTTTTCTGCTATATAATTAGTTTCAAATGCTTCTGTTCAATATGTTATTCTTACTTTTAGGCCCTGTTAGACGAGAGATTAGGGACTCCGAGGTCCCTATGGAAATTCAGCAGGGCTGCTATATCGAAAATGCTCACTCTTTTGATAATTTTGAGGACAATAGATTTTTCAACAAAGAAGGTTCTTGCGTATTAATCTCAGAGATTTCAGCTCCTAACATCTTTAGGAGTGCCTTTGGTCATTTAAAGATTTCATTCCCATTGACTTTAACGCAATGGCTTGCTAGAAATCAACAAAAGTACACCAGTGGTACTAGACACAATGAAGAGGGCTGTGTCGGCCCTGAAAAAGTCCAGTGGAACAATACTAAACCAGACTCAACATATGAGACTAAACCAGACTCGACATGTGAGACTGTTGCGGAATTATATGCAAGAGGAAATGGCCCTTATACTTGTGATATTGCAATTGATCCATTTCGGCCACTTTGCATGTATGAGCTTCGAGGAAAGTGCAACAATGATGAATGTCCTTGGCAGCATGTTCGAGACAACCTTAATAGAACTGTGTCTCATGATAAGCGTGGTGATTCTGATAATAATGGTACGGGACTCCCTTCTTAACTTTGGAAATGAAAATTGAGAACCTGGTGTTTTTGTCCCTTACTTTTTTTGAATATAGTTTGTTTCATTATCTGTTTGGATTAATGTTACCTAAAATAGTTTGTAATGCTGCAGCAAAAAATCCCAAGTGCCATGACGTTATGATCTCACCAACATATCTAATAGGCTTAGATACTCTGAAAGCTGATTTGCATTCATACAAGTCTGTTCTAGCATGGAGAAACGATCGATGTTGGCAGAAGTGCTTCAGTCTTTCCTTGACACTATCAAATTTGTCTCAAAAGGATTTGCCTGGATATGGGCCACTCTTGCATGGTAGTGATGGTCGGATAGAGGTTGAAGGGAGTTGGAGTAGAACGTCATCTTATTTTATGAGTAGAAGTGGCATAGTGGTTTGTTTATCAATTTTGTTCCTCTTTCTTTATTATGACCCTCGTATTACTATTATTTCATTTACTGATGTCGTATATCTTCCAGTGCCATGTTTTGTCAGCTTTATGATTAGTTTGAACTTTTTATATTATGCCTTGTTTGGAGTATATGTGATAATGAAAATAGTTCTGCAAATATAGGGGTTTATGTTATTGGCATTCTCTATGTATAGTAACAGAATCTCTAGATCACTATACTGTTGCAAAGCATGGTCTCCTCTTATTTGTGATTGTGTTCTGGAGCTATTTTTTGATCAATTGCAATTGCAATTGCAAAATTTTTTGGCAAAGGCATTTGATGCTAGTTGCAATTTGCAATAGCTTTATTAATTATTTTGGCGCACTTTCTGGATGTATATATTATAAATAAATAAGTGTGTTCATATGCCGTCTCCTGCACTGAGAAAATAGTTTACAGTGCAACTGCCTGTGGTGATGACATTATAAGCTTAGTTTTTTTTTTTTAATTAGACGAGCTTTCTGGATTTTCTAGAGGTTTTTATTTTTATTTCTCCTGCGTTATGCGCATATTTTTTCTTGAATTCCCATAATTTTCAAGCTATTTAGTTCGTATAGCTGAAAATAACAGTCTTAATGTGTTTTTGGACCATTATCTTATTCCTGCTAATTTTCCTTCTGGTGTGATGTATGCTTAGAATCAACTCACACAATCTTTGGCTGACTATGAGCAAGCCCTGGAAATCGCTGTCATAATATTCAATCAGGCAGTTGACAAACTTGAGGGTATGAAAAAGGTAATTTCTACAGTATACATTTTCAGAATGTGCTCTGCAGCATTAGAATCGTTGTTCAGAAGCTTGACTTCCTGTCATTTTGAATTTTGAGTTTCCAGGCTCTTGCTGTTATATCTCGAGCTCTTGAGGATGATCCAGCTTCTGTATTTCTCTGGATACTTTATCTTCTCATTTACCATAGCACTGTGGATTCTGTAGGGAAGGATGACATGTTCTTTTATGCGGTAAGTCATTTCATGTTTACACATGTTTCCTACTATCTGGAGTCTGCTATGAGAGTACCTGCACTATGAAGACAGTCCTGTAGGTGTTGCGTTAATGTATTTGTCCGCTTTATGTTTAGATCTTAAATTGCTTTTCCTGGTTAGTCTTGGACATTAGAAGCACTGACGGAAATAGTTACACCTTTGCACCTGTTAAGACTGCCTAATTCGTCAAAATTGCTGCTTAATCACAGTGGAGTTAAAATGGGGAAAAAGTATTTTTTTTTTTACTGCATTTCCTGAATCATGATATGGGATTGAAACTTTATGGAACTGATTTAAGGAATATAGCTAATTCTAGGAAGATAATAACTTCTAACAGCTACTTTCCTAAAATACAAAGATTGACAACTAATTAGCTAATTTACAGCTTTACAAGGATTGTTTCCAAAACAGTTTCGATTTTCCAACACTCCTCAAGCTGGTCTAAAGATATCTTCCATAGCCAGCTTGCCAACTAAAAAATCAAACTGTTTTTTGTATAGCCCTTTGGTGAAGACATCTGCCACTTGTTCCTCGGTAGGAATATAGGTCATACAAACCAAACCGTTATCTATCTTCTCCTTAATGAAATGCTTATCCACTTCTACATGTTTCGTGCGGTCATGGAGAATTGGATTATGGGCAATTGAAATTGCAGCCTTGTTGTCACAGTACAACTTCATAGGAGATGACCCTGACGCCTTTAATTCCTCTAGCAATCTTCTTATCCACATAATCTCACAGATGCCATGAGCCATAGCTCTAAACTCAGCCTCCGCACTACTTCTAGCGACCACGTTCTGTTTTTTGCTTCGCCATGTAACCAAGTTGCCACCTACAAATGAGCAGTACCCTGAGGTAGATCTTCGATCCACTATACTTCCAACCCAGTCTGCATCAGTGAAGGCTTCAATTTGTAGATGTCCCCGTGACGTAAACAGAAGGCCTTTACCTGGTGTCCCCTTTAGATACCTTAGAATCCCGTAAATAGCTTCAAAATGCTCCGAACCGGGTGAATGCATAAACTGACTAACCATGCTTACCGAGAACGCTATTTCAAGGCGTGTATGAGATAGGTAAATCAGTCTCCTAACAAGTCTCTGATAACGCTCTCTGTCCTTCACACTCTCGGCTTTTGCAGGCTGTAGCTTTACATTAGTCTCTATTGGTGTTTCAGCAGGTTTGCAACCTAACATACCTGTCTCATTAAGTAGATCAAGCCCATACTTACGCTGGTTTATAAAAATACCTTCTTTGGACCTAGCAAACTCCATTCCAAGAAAGTATTTTAATGCCCCCAAGTCCTTGATCTCAAATTCTTTGGCGAGCCTTCCTTTTAACTTCTTTAGTTCACTACAATCATCCCCAGTTAGCACTATATTATCCACATACACAATTAAGATGGCCACTTTCCCTTCCTTTGAATGTTTGTAGAACATAGTGTGATCAACTTGACTTTGAGTGTATCCATAACGCTTTATCACCTTGCCAAAGCGTTCAAACCAAGCTCTAGGGGATTGCTTGAGTCCGTATAAGGACTTCTTCAGTTTGCACACTTTCCCAACTCCAAAACTCTCTTTGAAACCTGGTGGCGGACTCATGAACACTTCCTCCTCTAGGTCTCCATTAAGGAAGGCATTTTTAACATCCAATTGATGTAAGGGCGGCCAATTGGAATTTATTGCAAGGGACAACAAAACTCTAATTGAGTTTATTTTAGCTATTGGGGCAAAAGTCTCTTGGTAGTCTACCCCACAGGTTTGAGTGAAACCTTTTGCCTCAAGCCTAGCTTTATATCTCTCAACACTTCCATCAGCTTTACTCTTTATTGTAAAAACCCATTTGCACCCTACAATTTTTTTCCCTCTTAGTAATTCTACAATCTCCCAAGTACCATTTTTTTCAAGGCATTCATTTCCTCAAACACTGCCAATTGCCAACTTGGTTCATCTAGTGCTTCCTGAATGTTTCTAGGTGCCTCAAGCTTTGAAATATTTGTAGTGAATGGTCTATAGTTGTTGGAAAGGTTATTGTAGGAAATATATTTGGCAATAGGATGTTTAGTGCACATGCGGGTTCCTTTTCTATGGGCAATGGGAAGATCACGGTCAAGGACTTGTGTAGTAATTACTGGACCTAATTCTAAACCAGCTTCGGGTGCAGATATTTCAGAATTAGGATTAGAGTGTGATGGTAAAGAATGTATAAGAGTAGGAATAGAAGGAGAATTACCTGAGACACTTGGAAGGCCATCACCCAGGGCTTCCGTTTGACCATGTGTTTGGATGATTAATTTGTCTTTACTTCTTCCAGGGATATTCTTCCTTGCATAAACCACAGGCTCAAGATTGCTTCGATTTTTTTCCATTCGTAATATTTCTTTTTCTGACAGACCAATGATATCAGATTCGGATTCAGTGGGTTTAGTTTCCTTATTTTCTTTTTCCAGTGATTTAAGAGGGATATCAAGAATCGGATTAGGTAAGGGTTCAGCAATTTCCCAAAAATTTGGTTCAACTAAATTCTCCCCTTGAAGTAAATTTTTGGTCAAATATGGGGTATTTTCCATAAAAGAAACATCCATAGTTGTGTGAAACCGTTTTGTAGTGGGATTAAAAAACTTGTAACCCTTTTTATTAGGAGTATATCCTACAAAAACGCATTTTTCTGCTCTTGGGTCTAACTTAGACCGTGACCTTTTTGGAAGGTGCACATATGCAGTGCAACCAAATATTTTCAAAGGTAATTCAGAATTAATTCGAGATTCGGGAAATACCTTTTTTAAACACTCCAACGGGGTAGTGTACTGTTAAACTTTTGTGGGCATCCTGTTGATTAGATATGATGCAGTTAGTATGGCATCCCCCCATAAGTATTTTGGAATATTCATGTAAAACATCATAGCCCGGGCTACTTCTAACAGGTGCTTATTTTTGCGTTCAACTATTCCGTTTTGTTCAGGAGTATCTGAACATGATTGATGTAAAATACCTTTTTCTTTTAAAAAGGTTTCCAAAACTTTTTTAAAATATTCCGTTCCATTATCAGATCTCAAAATGCTGATTTTTGTTTGAAATTGATTTTCAATCATTGTGTAAAAATCTTTAAAACTTCTTTCAATTTCAGATTTTCCCGCATTAAATATACCCAACAAAGATGAGTATGGTCGTCTATAAAGGTTACAAACCATTTTTTTTCCTGAAACAGTGGTTACCTTTGAGGGTCCCCAAACATCGCTGTGAAAAAGATAAAATGGTTTTGAAGCTTGATAAGCTTTTTGGATATAAGGTTTACGTTGGCTCTTTGCCAATAAACAGCTTTCACATTGAAATGATAAAGGATCAACCTTTTTAAATAACACTGGAAACAAATGTTTTAAATAAGAAAAACTAGGATGGCTTAATCTGCAATGTCAAACCATTATTTGATCACGAACAGAAAGAGAACTAATACTACCAAGTCCTTGAGCAATTTTATTACTAGGTAAATTATCCTCAAAATAGTAGAGACCATTGATCATCCTAGAACTGCCAATCGTCTTCCCTGAGCTTTGGTCCTGAAAAATACAATGGGATTCATAGAAGGTGACACAACAATTAGAATCTCTAGATAATTTGGTGACATATAAGAGATTACAAGTAAGTTTAGGAACATGGAGAACAGATTTAAGATCTATTCCCTCATCAATTTTTATCAGACCTTTTCCTGCAATTGGTGAGAAATTACCATCAGCTATCCTAACCTTTCTATTTCCAGGACACGGTGAATATGATTCAAACAGATTTGAAGAGTTGGTCATATGGTCGGATGCTCCAGAATCGATTATCCATGGAGCAGATGATTTGAAATGACAAGCTAGAGCATATAATTCATTTCTTGTGTGTACCACAGAAGCACTAGGAGTACCAGATGTCGAGTTGGATTTCAGCAGTGTAAGAAGATGCGCCATCTGCTCCTTAGTGAAGGGGTTGGTTTCGGCCTCATTAGCAGCAGGGAGGGCTTGTCCTGGTTTGTCACCTGTTTTACCTTTCCAATTCGCAGGTTTCCCATGGATTCTCCAACAATTTTCACGCGAATGGCGAGGCTTGTTGCAAAAATCACACCAAACACATGGTTTTTCATCAGGTTTACGCTGATATGTGGTGGCTTTGTTATAGCCTCCACCCGTGGTTACCAAGGCTGAACCTTCAACAGCAACTCTAGGTCCCTTCTTGCCCAACATCACATTCCTCTGACTCTCCTCTCTTCTAACTTCCGAAAAAACTTCACCAATTGAAGGCAGGGGTTGTCTTCCAATGATTCTCCCCCTCACCTCATCAAACTCGACATTGAGGCCAGCCAAGAATTTGAAGATACGATTATCCTCCACAGTCTTCTTATGATGGCGCCCATCCTCGGCAGATTTCCACTCATAGGTATTGAAGAGGTCAAGATCTTGCCAAATTCGCTTCAAAGAATTGAAGTATTTTGTGACGTTGTCCTCCCCTTGCCGCACTTCACCGAGTTTGAGAGTCAACTCAAAGATCTGGGATTGATTCCCTAAATCAGAATACATCTAATTTACATTCTCCCAAAGCTCTTGTGCCGTTGGATAGCACATGTAATTAGAGCTAATGTCTTCTTCCATAGAGTTCACGAGCCATGTCATCACCGTGGAATTCTCAGCGTCCCATGTAGCATAGTTCGGATCATCCACTGCAGGAGCCTTCTTTTCCACGTTCTCTGATGTACATCCGAACTGATTGAGACCATCTCAGAAAACTGTCACCATTCAATCGAATTGTGGTGATTTGGACATAATGGGATTCCGAAGTGGTTGTACTGATTTTTGTGGAATCAGTGGTGATGGGATTGTTCGAATATGATTGAGGAACAATAGTGGATTCATTTGAAGTGTCTGACATGGTGATAGAAAGAGCAGAGGATCGAATTAGAGGAAGAAGGAGAATGATTTCAGCAAGTAATTCTCCCGCTTTGATACCAACTTGAAATTGAGTGTTTCAGGGAATAATTAATTTCTTTCATTGATCATGTATTTATAGGATTTACACAGCATATACAAATCCTTAAAATCAGGAAAGTAATCTCTGATTTAAGGAATATAGCTAATTCTAGGAAGAGTAAAACTTCTAACAGCTACTTTCCTAAACTACAAAGATTGACAACTAATTAGCTAATTTACAGCTTTACAAGGATTGTTTCCAAAACAGTTTCGATTTTCCAACAGAAGCACTAACGGGAATAGTTACCTTTGCACCTGTTAAGACTGCCTAATTCGTCAAAATTGCTGCTTAATCAGTGGAGTTAAAATGGAGAAAAAGCCGTATATTTTTTTTACTGCATTTCCTGAATCATGATATGGGATTGAAACTTTATGGAACACTTTTTTCTCTTGTTCTTCAGGTCAAATACAATGCAGGATCTTATGAGCTCTGGTTAATGTATATCAACAGCCGCATGCATCTTCATGATCGGTTGGCTACATATGACGCAGCACTCTCAGCGCTTTGCCACAATGCTTCTGCTTCTGAGTGGGATGGGGTGCATACTAGCGCCTGCATCTTGGATCTGTTTTTGCAAATGATAGATTGCCTATGCATGTCTGGAAATGTTGAAAAGGCTATTCAGAAAATATTTGAATTCTCTGCTGCAGACAAAAATTCTCATGAGCGTCTACTGTTGCTCTCTGATATACATTCATGCCTGAAAATTTCTGATAAATGCATATTCTGGGTTTGTAGTGTGTACTTGGTTATTTATAGGAAACTACCAGAAGCTGTAGTAAGGCAATTTGAATGCGAGAAACTACTCTTGGAAATTGAATGGCCTTCGATTCTTTTACCAGATGATGAGAAGCAGATGGCTGTTAAGCTGATGGAAAAAGGAGCAGTTTCTGTTGCTTCATTGATGAAAATTGAATCACTTAGAAGTGACGATACTAACGTAAAATCAGCACAACTTTTTGCCGTCAGCCACATAAGGTGCATGGCTGCACTAGGCAGTTTGGAATATTGTGGAAATTTGTTGGATAGATATCTTGGACTATATCCATTCTGCTTAGAGCTTGTTTTAATATCAACTCGAGCTCATAAACAAGAATTCAGGGATCTGAGTGTGGGTTTCGAGGAAATCCTTATTAACTGGCCAAAAGAAGTCCCAGGAATTCAGTGTGTTTGGAATCAGTATGCTCAATGTGCTCTCCAGAATGGAGGACGTGAGTTTGGAAAAGAACTCCTGGACCGTTGGTTTCACTCTGTTTGGAAAGTCCATTATCACCAAAATGGTGTACTGCCTGGCGTGGATAGTGAGAACAAAGATGGGTTGCCAGAATCAGCTTCAGATTCAATTTTGGAAATTTCTCCAGGTCTTGATAAAATTGATGAAATGTTTGGATTTCTTAACCTCTCTCTTTATAAATTATGGCAAAATGATCACGTCGCAGCTCGCATAGCTGCTGAGAAGGCATTGAAGACTGCTATTCCCAAATATTTTAAGTACTGCTTTAGAGAGCATGCCACGTTATGTCTCACTGGTGAATCAGTACTTAAGGAGCCTGCTTCTATCAGTGGTATGGAGAACATTTTGGAGCATTACATAGGTGTTTTGCAGGATTTCCCTGTCCCCGAGCCTTTGCCTAGAAAATTTATTAACAACATCAAGAAACCAAGAGTCCAACAACTAATTAATAACATGTTCAGTCCAGTTTCATCTGATTTTTTTCTGGTAAACTTGGTTCTTGAGGTGTGGTTCGGACCATCTCTTTTACCTGAAGAATTCACTGAACCAAAGCATTTGGTGGATTTTGTTGAAGGTATGTTGGATATATGTCCATCTAACTATGTGTTAGCTATGTCTGTCTGTAAACTGTTCAGAAAGCGTGACGAGTCTACTCATTTTACTTCTGTGAGTATGTGCTTCTGGGCAAGCTCAAACCTAGTTAATACAATTCTTCATGCCATCCCAATTCCACCAGAGTGCGTATGGGTAGAAGCTGCGACCATCTTGGGCAAAGTCAAGGGTGTTGAGGTCCTTTCACAGAGGTTTTATGGAAGAGCGTTATTGGCATATCCATTTTCTGTCAAGCTGTGGAAATCCTATCAGCTCCTTTATGGGAATACCGAAAAAACTAAAGCTATTGCAGAAGCAGCTAAAGCAAAGGGTATAGATCTTGATTGAAGCTTCGTTATTTGAGGTGAGTAGCCAGTCCGGTAGGATTCGCATTTGCTCAAGATTATGAGGCCTCAAGTCATCGATGATATCGCAGTGCACATCCTTGGCAAGTTCCATTTTCTTGTTTTTATTTGCTAACAAAGGGTTACGAACTTTAGTTTTGAGTGTAGGAACTACAGAAAGCTTGTACAGGACAGGAATACACTTAAAATTGGTTGCAGGTTTTACCAGCTTGTGAAAGACTGACGAAGACGTGTAAGTTGGAGAAGAATGATTAGCACTTTTCCCACTTTTTTTGGACAGGAAAGTTCTTTTGGGCCTCATTTGTCGTTGTTGCCGTCCTCGGGTTTGCTTGAGAAGTTTTGTTTAGATCGACTGTAAAGCAACTGTGATTACATAGGCTATTGTACTTGAATCATATAGATGAAATGAATATGGAATTGTTTTTCTACATGTATTATTCTAGCAATGTTTTTCATCAATCTAGGTAAGAATCAAGCGGTGGTGCTGATTGAGTCCTTTCTACGTGGTAGATTGCTTGTTATAGGTTAGGGAACATGAAGTGCCCCACTAAATTTTTTTTTTTTTTTTTTTGAAGGCAGTGGTGCTGATTTTTAATTGAAAATTTGACTACAATGTTCGCTTAAACGACATGATTTTCTACGTGTTGTTTCGCTTTAAACAAAACAAACTTTGACGCGGAAAAGTGTGATATGACGTATTTTAATTTTGATTTACGGGATAAAAAACAAGACTTGTAAAAGATGACTTACATGTCGTTTTCGTGCGATTGAAAGATTTTTGTATCTTAAATGACGTACCGTTATGGTGAAACTATGAAACGACAAGAAATTTTGAAAACAAAATAAAGACGTAGTTTTTTTGAACTCAACTACACCATGTCATTGTATTCCCTATTTTATTTTGAATATCAATTTAGTTTTAGAAACAACGCTTTTAATTAGTAAAAATGAATTTTCATTATTTAAAACAAGAAAGAAAATAAAAAGAAGTAAAAATTACACTACATATCAAATTGATGAAAGTGTTGTCGAAATATAGCAATCTTTTTGAGGAAATGAGTTAAACTGACGTGAATCTTGATTTTTACTTGGAATATCTTTTTAATTAAAATAATTGAATTAAAAATAAAGGATAAATATCTAAATTCATAAAATAGTAAAAAATACAAAATAATTATAATAATGATATTTATGTCTATACTAAAAAATGACGCGATTATTTTAAGAGTACTAAATACAATATTTAGATTCTTTTACAGATATCACCCTAATCCCTTGACAAGTCTCCTCCTGACTTTCTCAAACGCACCATAACAAGTCCTTTTTTTCATAATTATTTACAAGATGCCGACCCTTTCTTCTCCCATATTCTCTCTCCTGTGTACATCACCCCTTCAGCTTTCTCATCTCTCTCGCCTATCGTTCTTTTTTTTTTGAATACTCGTTCTTTCAGATAAATAAACCCTCCCATCCATGATGCTATTAGAAAAATAAAAAAATAAAAAAAGGGAGAATAAACAAAATAAAAACTCAATGCAATAATGCAATTAAAATTGATTAATGA
Organism: Morus notabilis; assembly: GCF_000414095.1. Taxonomy (NCBI): domain Eukaryota; kingdom Viridiplantae; phylum Streptophyta; class Magnoliopsida; order Rosales; family Moraceae; genus Morus; species Morus notabilis. Next base: position 520,004 of record NW_010360565.1, on the reverse strand, counting down.
AGTGAAGAATAGTTGTGGACTCTCATGGAGAATACAAAGAGAGGTGGAGGGGTTTCGGCCAAAAAACAAAAAATGGTGCAGTGGTTGAGTTGAGTGGTTGATTTTTTTTTTTTTTTTTTTTTTTTCCATTTTGGTGATAAAGAATGGTTGATTAAATGGTTGAAAAAAGTGGATCAAATTGATTAATCGTCTAATAGTTTTCTGGGTCTTTAGGAAGCGAATTTCTTGAGGTTCATGAATGGTGTTTGTGTGAGGGATCTGAAGGGAAGAGAAAGCATAACAGTAAGACCGGTTCTTTGTAATGGTGTTTCATGAGAGGTGTTTGTGAGATTTCATGTTTGTTATTTAGTGGGTTTATTTAAGAAAGTTGAGATGTTTGTCAAAAAAAAATTGGAGAGCACCTGGAAAAGAGTATGAAATATAGTTTGTATTTAGCACTCTTTAATTTAATGATATAATTTTTGCTATTTGTAAAATTGTCTAAATCTTTTTTATATTTCAAATTTCAGCAAGATTAGTCAAATTTTACTATAAAATTTATAGTAAATAACACATTAGTGAAAACAGTGGTGCAGTTAGTGGGAGCGTACACTATTTTTTTGAACGAAATAATAATATAAAAAATATAGAATAAAAAAGTAATATCTTTCAATAACTACAAAATACATATATGATAAATTTTTAAAATGTATTACAATAGGAAAGACGAGTTTTCATCTTTTATAACTGTCTCAGTTTTTTACTAGAAAGTGTAGTGTTTGATTTTCTTTTAAAATATTTAAATATTGTTGTAGTAAAAGAAAAAAAAATATAATAAATTCCAATAAGTTATTTTATTAAAAAGAATTGGGAATTTCTCTGGTGTTTTCTCCTTTTTGGAAACACCGGTGTTCTTTGTTTTTTAATAGTTAGATCTGATTAAAATATACTAGATTAAAAAGTATCCAGAACAGATGAATTCTGATATAGATCTAACGGTTAAAAAGCAGGGAACATCAGTGTTTTTAAAAAGTAGGGAACACCAGAGAAAGTCCTAAAAGAATTCCAATAAGTTAGAATTTTTTTTTTTTATTACTAAAACTGAATTTTCATTTAACTAAATGACAACATGTCCAATGGCACACAGATACAAATGTTGCGTGATTTTTATGCTCGCAAGTACACGTATCGCAGACAAGTAATAAAGTGTACAGAGTACGGATGTCGTCCCACAGAGAATGAATAACCAAGTGTACATGCAGCAATCAACTAGTTTACCCGTTTTAAAATGATAAAAGAAATTGACTGTTCAGAAATTACTCAATTGTTTAAATACATAAATGTAAAATGAAATGTAAGAAAAGATTAACCAGATAATCAAGAATGCTAAAATGGAGTGTATGTAGTGAAGTAATCAGCTATACCTATTAACTTCTCCTTAGTTGCAAATCTGACAAAGAATGCTATAAGAATGCTATAGCATAAATGTCCTATTAACAGAAACTCATTTATTATGCATAAGATTCTTCCATGTCTTCATGTCTACAAATTCCTCAACCATTTCAAGCATATTCCTATGTGAATCTAGTTTTAGAATGCAAATTAAGCTCGGATTTCTATATGTTATGCAAGATGAACAATATATTCCTATATTATTCACAAATCAATAAACTTAAACAAGATTATTGAACTTGCGTCATCTATGTTAGATCTAACTAAAATTAACATTTCCAGTATTAATCTTAGTTTTGTATTCTATGATTGATGGCCAGTCAAAGACAAAAATAAGCATTAAGCATACATAGATGAACAGGAACTAGAATTAATCAACATTCCTCAAGCAACCATCATCCTTACAACATCGATTCCATTAGCAGATCTAGCTTAACAAATTAGTTCATAATGGTAATTACAAAAGCCAGATTTTCAGAGTAATTCATGTCTTAATTAATATAAAAAATGATAAAAGAATCGAGCTAACAAAAAGAAGAAGAATTGAGGAGCTGGATATTGGATCTTCTAGAATTTCTCCTTGTCCTTCCATTCGGATCCTCTTCTCTGCAGCTCTCTCTCTTGAATTTTTTCTTTCTTTTCTCACGTCTCTGGTACTTGGTTTTTCTCTCAGTATTGTACTATATTTTTTTCCTTCTATTTTTCTCTTCATGTACTTGGTGGCTGCTCCTCTCCTACAGAAAGCACTTCCTTCTTAGGGCAACAAAAGGACTGAGGTGTCAATTGATAAGGGTTGAAGTGGTCCACACTACTGTACAGCTCAATCAGCTCACATGGGTCTTTTGTCCTTTTCCTCCAGGTAGTGCGCTGATGTCATACCACTTGCTAGCTACACCCAGAATGCTGCAGCAAAATGCTACTGCTTTCCCCCTGCAATTTGCAAAATCACAACTTAGGCATATTTCAACCTCTTTTTGACTCAAATGACTCCTTCTTAACCCGAGACCAGCACAAGTACATAATTTAGCAAGATAAAATGCAAAACCAGAAAATCTAAGTTAAAATATAGCAAAAAATAATGAAATACACTCTTGGCTAAGCAAACTTTAAGCTAAAAATGCATAAAATAACTCTAATATTTTAGAGTTATCAATAAACTACAAAAGGCAATGGCATAGAAACAGCTAAAACCAAGCTAAAGCCACTAGAGGTATAAAACGCAGGTTCAGAGTGCTGAAACTTTGGACAGGCCGCTCGCGACTGCCTGAAAAAACTAAGTTTTTGCCCGAGCCCGACCCGCCTGAAAAATTCAGGCCGCCCGCCCGAGACCTAATTTCACCTTGAACGGGCCGCGGGCTTGTATTAGGTCGCCCAAGCCCGCCCGAGTAGCCCAAATTTTTTTTAAAATTTTTTTTAATATTAAGTTATTTTGTGTTAAAATTTATATATATATATATTACAATTTGAAATGAACACACGAACTATATAAAAAAATTATTTCTTTATTAATTTTTAAATTTGTAATTCATGATTGTCTCGTTAAAAACCTTACCAAGAAAAACCCAATTGGGATATAAACTTGGCAAGGAAAAAAGAGTGCAATCATATTGTGACGAATTACAATTTTTACAAACTTACAAAGTTATACAATTACAAATACAATGTCAAAGGTAAATACATATTTACAAATTACAAATTTACAATTTAATTTGAAGCTGGAGGATTGTCTTCAAAATTAAATGTTAATCGATTAAATTCATCGATCCATTCTTGAATTGCCGGTGAAATTGTATCTTGTAGACGTTGATCGGCCTAATCCCAATCCTTAATGCAAACCAAGGCTTCAACATTGAGTGACTGGTCTTTTAAAATAGAGATCATCAAATAGCGATGAAGTTATTAAACCAATCATTGAGTGACTTTTGATAAATTATTAATTTACTTTGGTATGCAAGTAGAAAGTTACTTTGATATAGAGTCACAAAGAAAGTGAAGAAAATGGAAGAAAAAAAAAAGATAATTAAGAGGATGAGGAGAGATTGTGAACAGAAAAATAGATAAAGATAGAAAGAAGAGTGATATAGAGTAGAAAAACACTAGTATCTATAAGAACAAAACTGGCATTATATAGAAACATCACTTTTTAAAAATAAAAAATAATAAAAACGTGATGGCAATGTGTTTCTTTCCTTGTGTATATTGTTTTTTGAGGAATCCTTTTATCATGTGATTGATTATAAAAAAGGGTCAAGAATGTGAAAACTGAAATATTAAACTGCTAAAATAGGAATTTGCTCTTTCTATTAAAGAATTGTGTGTTTACCTTAATTAATAAGTTAAAAATTTAAATAACAAATATGGGCATTTGGTCTAGTGGTATGATTCTCGCTTTGGGTGCGAGAGGTCCCGAGTTCGATTCTCAAAATGCCCCAATTTGTAGCAACTAACATTTTCATTGGCGGGTTTCGAGCAACTCGGGCTTTTGGGCAAGGGCGGGTCGGGCATGGCCGGAAAAATTCAAAAAAAACTCCGGCAGACGGCGGTTGACGGCGGGCTCCGGCGTGATCTCAAAATTCGGGCTGCCCGAGCCTGAGCCCGAATTTCCACCTTGGACGAGCCGGCATATGGGCCTGCCCGCCTGAGCCCAAAAAAATTCAGGCTTCAGGCAGCCCGCCGGCCCAAAGTTTCACCCTCAGTTGACCAAAAAGCTAAAAAAATGTTATGAATAGTAGCTATCCACCTCAGTCAAAGTTACTATGCAATTCAGTCAAAGTTACTGTTCATGTTAAAATCTTATTGTGCAAATAGTAACTATAAATAGTACGTAATATGCAAATAGTAACTGTGACTAGTGTCAAAAATTTTCCTATAAATAGAGCTTTGAGGCTCTTCTTTTTATATACTTTCACAAGATTAATGAAACTCTTTCTCTAGCTTCTCTTTCTAAAGTTTTTCTTCTTAGTTTTGCATTTTCTTAGTTTTCATAACACGTTATAAACACAAGCGTTATATTCCTACTGTGATTGTCTACACTCATTAATTTAAAAAATGAGACTTTGATCCAATTACAAGCATCTACCTTAAAGTAAAAAGAAAGTAGGTCCTGACCCTAGTTTTACTATAAGTTTCTACCATTATTAATTCAAGTGAAAGGTATATAAATATACTATATTATTTTATATTCATACAAAGGAGGGTTATGCCACCAATGTATTATAATCTTTATAACTTTGTCGTTATACACCGTTCGAAAGGTTTACTAAGTAGTTTGGCGTGTTTGTATTCTCATAAATAGACAGCTATGCTGCCTGCAGGTAATAATTTCTCATTGCACTTTTTGCATGCATATTACTATTTTCATCTCTTTATTTTTCTACATCATTTGAGGTATACAATTGTAATTTTTTTTCCACTTTTAACGAATTTTTACACCACTATTAACGGTTATAAACGACTAGTTTTTACTCTATAAAATGTGTGTTTTCTTAACCCATACAATCCACTTCTCAGCTTCTCTTCCTTTTCTTAATATTTTTATCTTACACTTATCATCTTCTCTTCACTATTCTTAAATAATCTTCACGGTATAGCGAATATGACAATGATGTTTGTTATTTAAGTAGCCATTTTCTATATTTTTGCTCTTTTTATTGGAGATCATTCTCCATACTATTTTCAATTTTCCTTGCAATACTCATACTTGAAATATTTCCCCTTTTATTTATTGCTATTATGATTAATATGTAATTTTAATTGTACACTTTATTTGTCACACCCCAAACAGGGGTTAGTGACGTGGAGACTTGTTTAGAAATTAAACAGGGATTAAGAAAGTAATTAAACATAAGTCAAAGTCAAAGATAATAAATATATAAGAATTTCTAAACAAACCCCACTATTTTAAGGAAATTAAGTTTTAGAAAGAGTGAGGCGGACTTTACAAACCACAAACACTGTTAAAATCAATATCAAAAGTGAGCATCTGGCATGTTTAAACTTGTGGATATATAAATAAATACAGAAAAGTAAATAACTGACATCAACCACAGTCTAGTAGAATTTAAGGTTTACAATCCATGATGTTTATACATGCCTTAATGAATACGATAATGAAGGAAACACTTCACCGCTTCCTCTCTTCTTGAATGGAATTCCTCACATATTCTGCGCTACTTCTAGCGTCGTCTGAGAGGGGTTAAATTACATTTGAAACAAAAAAAAGTGAGCGAAAGGCCCAGTAAGATATAATTTTATAAAACTAAATAAATAAATGAAAGTATAGGTCTGAATGAATCAGTCGGAACCAAACAACCTTTTTACTGAAAGGTAAATAAACTGAAATTCCAGATTACAGGCAACCAGCAAGTAATTTAAGTAATTAAATTACTTACGGCCAATGCAAAGCCAAACACCACCGTAGTGGCCCGTCTGGGTTTCAGGTTCTGCCTACAAGGATACAATCTCCACATCCTATCTAGGCCATCAGTGGGCTTACCAGTTCACAAGATATCTTATCTTAAGAAAATATTCATTTACACTTTAAATCAGTTCATTATGAGATCAATAGCAATAATAGAGCTATTGTCTTAAAATACTTTTCTTTATCAAACATGTCATGTCTTTTAAAAACATTTACATAGGCCAAAACACTTTAAAACATGCTAACAAGGATATGGACAAGAATATCCTACCTCTCGGATATTAACTCTACGGATAACTTCACGTAGTCCTAGCCCCACTTGTCTTTAAAGCTCCAAGTCCAATCGTGCCGCTAGCTTCATCATCAAAACCAACGGCTTAGAGTTTAATCCTTTCCTCTAAACTATCTAGTTTAATTATATACTATTGTATCATACTAGTGTGCCTTGACTCAAATTCAAAGTTATAAATAATTCTTAATTCAAATCATGATTCTTTGAGAATTGGAATTCAATCAATAGAAATGGAATAAAAACAAGGATTAATGTGGCTTATCCACTCACTTTGAGTTCCCAAACGAAGTTAGATTGGTTCTACATTGAGTTTCGGGGTCAAAACATGATTTTTAAACTGGGTTGGGTCGGATTTAGTGCGCACCGGACCGATGACAATGAAGTGTTACTCCACCGGTTGGCCGGTGGAGTAGTGACCGGTCGACCGGTGGGAAGCAGGTCAGTGTTGGTCTCCGAATCGAATCCGGATGCGGAAGCGTGGGGGGGAGGCGGATCGTGTATAACAAAAAGTTTCATAAAACCTTTGAGATACTCTATAGATTATATTAATTTATGCACAAATAAATTAATCACATTAATTCATATATTAAGAACTCAATTAGAAAAAATACCTGGAGGCCGACTCGGATGATAACTTGAGTTCTTTGACCTCGAACAATCCTTGCTCCAAAGCTTTGTGTTTAGAAAACCAATGTCTTCCACGTCAATTCTTAGAATCTACGAAGACGTATGTGTGAGCACACATGAGACAAAACGGGTTACAATAAACACTCAAATTTCTACAAACACCAACGCATGCACGATGTGAAATTTTTGGAGAAAAAATTTGTCCTTCCTCTCTACAAAGAGAATTTCGGCCAGCACTATCAAAAGAGGGCAAAATTTGTTTTTTAAAATTGTCTTGCGCAATTTTCTATTATCCTCTTATTTATAGAGTAGAAGTCAAACTTCTAGAAGGAATCCAATCTCTATCTCCAAGATAAAGCTTGTTAATTATCTCTTATTTGAATTTTAGAACAAAATCTCCTCTATCCCTTATCCATTGTGGCCGGCCACCTTAGAGGATTTTCATCCCTGTGTGGCGCCAATTTTCAGATAGGGAAGGAAGAGAAAATCATCCTTATCTTGTAGTCCAATTATGACTCAAATTCAAATTTCAATTGAAGTCACACTTAAATTAATTTGAATTCTAAATTGAACAACTTATCAAATAAGTTTAAATGGATAAATCTAGATGTGTTCAAATTTAAATTTAAATAATCACATTATTTAAATAATAATTAATTATCAATTAATTATTTTTGAGTGTTTAATTTTAGAATTCCGTA
>NW_010360565.1:509639-512465 GCF_000414095.1 Morus notabilis | reverse complement strand
TGATATAGTCATTGCATATAGATCAATCCTCCATAAATAATTCATAATTAGAGCATGGTAAAATCCGTTAACCTCTCTAATTACTTCTTTATCCTTGAGTACCATTGATTCTCTAATGGACAGTGATTCATAAAACACATTCATGAATCGGAGCTCCTACTGGTCCAAGTACCGAATCAACCATCAAGAGAATTATTTATCTACTTCTTTCTTAAGAAGGAATGGATTCCATCTCATGTAATAACATTCCCGGCTACCTACTTCATCATGTCTCCAAAATACAAGGAATAGGATTCAGGATCTCAGAATCCGTACCGAGTAAATCAAAAGACACAAATCCATAAATAAGAGTCTGTTAAGAACTCAGGATTAAGACTATCCTATATATGACCATCGGTAGACTCAATTAGAATTTCTATACTTTAAGGAATTATTAGAAATTCATATTGTGTCTGTGTCCTTGTTCCACATAATCTCATTATGCGAAATACACTCATTCAATATCTCACCATATTAACAGTGCGGATAACACCGTTCCATTATAAATGGGAATGACATGTATTAATAATGTTTTAATTAAAGATTATGAACTTTAATTAAATTCATTATGAACATTGCTTTTTTATTATTATCCTTAAACATTATTCTCTCATATATAACACTTATATACAATGTTTAAGGTTACATAAATAATCACGGAATTTTCATTGATATTCATAAAATATTCACAAATATATACACATAAAATTATGAATAAACTATTTTATTAAAAAAATAATAAATATCCTATTACATCTTATGCTTCTAGGACACCATTCCCAACAGTCAGGACCAAAAATGGCCGAACTGCGAGGAACAAAGCCAAATCCTGCAAATTTTGGGTTTGATTTCAACATATTCTCAAATGGAATCAACAAAACCAAGTTCCAATCAAATGGGGTTTAAAGAATCAAAAAACCCCCAAATTTCATCATGATTTCACCAAAACCCACTCAAAATCCATTCAAAAGTATATCTAAACCAAAAATCACCAAACTCAACCAAAAATGAGTTTCACAAAGCTACATCTGAAAATTTAAAGTGAGTTTCAAAGATTTTTACCTTGATATATGCTTTCATGTTGAAAACTTCTTAGAAATCTCATTTTTGGTTCGAATCCAGTTCAAAATTTCTTGCAGAGAGGGAAAACTTTGAGAGAAAGAGAGAGGATGAGAGGGAGGAGCGAGGGAGAAAGAGAGCTCATAAAGAGAGAATGAGAGAGACCGAGAGAGCTGGGAGATGGAGACTCGCGGGGAAGAGAGAAATGAGAGAGAGAGTGAGATGAGAGTGACGAGAGGGAGAGAAAAAGAAATGAGAGAAAGAAAAAGAAAAAATGAAATATAAGAAAAAGAAAATAGTATTAAAATAGTTAAAAGAAAAGGGGTGGAATTATAAATACTGAAAATAATTAAAAGGTCTTAATTAATTAAGGAAATCAAATTAGGCACACTAATAAATAACAATTGGTATAATTAAACATGTTTAATTCTTAAGGGCATTACACTGTTGTAATAATAATATTGTGCTTCTTATTATATCGATGTTCTGTTATAGTTATTGTCACGCCCCCAAACCGGGGTTAGTGACGTGGAGGCTCGTTTAGAAACTTAAACCTGTTTGAGAGAGTGATTAGCAAATATTTTAATTTCTTTCAAATCCAAAACATCCAGGTATTTCCAAACGAGCCCCTTTCATTCAAGAGAGATTCAATGTTGAGAACGGTGGTGGAATTTCCAACCAAACCAGTTTAGAACCACGTCCCTGGCATCATGTCAGGAATTTCCTCAGGTGTTTAGCATACATGAATATAAACAAAAGTAAGTGTGACATCAACCACAGTCTAGTAATATTTAAGTTTATAATCCATGATCTTTTATACATGCCTTGAAGTAAAAGATAAGAGGAAAGATAGCTCTTCACTTTCCGAGGTCAAGTCCACGACACCGGTAGTAGCTACCTACTCCGTACTACTCCTTGCGTCGCCTGAAGGGGTTTAATACATTTGAAAACAAGAAAGGTGAGCGAAAGGCCCAGTAGGATATAATTTTATAAAGCATTTAAAATAAAGGTACTCACGGTCTGAAGATATACACCCGGAACCGATCATCCCTTTTTAGAAAAGGAAATACTCACAGTAGAAAATATCGGTGTAATGAAAGTTTGCAGCTCATCATACCACTAAACAAGAAGCGGTAAAAATGTCTGTCTGTAAAAAGTGCAGAGCCATAATTCCACTAAACAAGAAGTGGATCCGTACGGGTTTCAGGACCTGCCCCCAAGGATGCGATTCCCACATCCCGATCTCTGTTGCCACCATACGTTGTATCATTCCTTAAATATTTCATTTTAAGAAATGATACTCTTTAAAATCTCATTTCCAAAATCATTGGAAAACTTAATAGCATTCTCATGCTATTCCTTTGAAATCATTTTCTTCAAACATGTTTTGTTCTAAAACATTTTCATTGGCTAAAACCATTTAAAGTAAGGCTAACAAGGATATGGACAAGAATATCCTACCTGTTGGATATCAAACCTGTGGCTGTCTTCACGTAGCCCTAGCTCCGCTTGCCTTCGAGGCTTCAATTCCAATCGTGCCACTATCTTTCCCATCAAAATCAATAATTTAGAGTTTGACCTTTCTCATCAAACATTCTCGTTTAATTAGATGCAATTGTACGATATTAGTGTGCCATAGTTCAAAATCAATGTTCATAAACAATTCTTAATTCAAATCATGATTCTTTGACAATGGAAATTTATTCCGGAGAATCGAATGGAAAATAA
>NW_010360565.1:503113-509521 GCF_000414095.1 Morus notabilis | reverse complement strand
GGGTGACCGGTCGACCGGACCGGTCAACCGGTGGGGAAAAATTCCAGGGCCAACAATGGCCGATTCGCGAGGAACAAAGCCAAAACCTGCAATTTTAGGTCCGATTTCAACACATTCTCAAGGGAAATGTATAGATCCAGTTTCAAATCAACAAATGGGGTCCAAAGAATCAAAAATCCCCAATTTTCATCAAGGTATCACCAAATCCCATTCGAAAACAAAATTTGGACCAAAAATCACCAAACTCGACTAAAACGAGTTCCACAAAGCTAAATCCGAAAATCTAAAGTGAGTTTCAAAGAGTTTTACCTCGACCCAAGCTTTAATGTTGAAAACCTCTTGGAAACCTCCGTTTTTGGTTTAAATCCGGCCCTTGAGAAAGGAAAATTTGAGAGAGAAAGGGATAGATGAACGGGAGAGGAAGAGAGAGAGAGAGCTCGAGATAGAGAGAGAGAGTGAGGGAGAGAGCTCGGGAGATTGAGAGAGGGACAGAGAGAGAGTGTTGAGACAGAGAGAGAGAGGCAGAGTAACGTGAGGAAGGGAAAGGAAAAAAAGAAATAAGGAAAAAGGAAAAAGAGAAATAGAAGGAAAAGAAAATTGGAAAAAATATTGAGGAAAAATAAATGAAACAAATAGGGGTGAAATCGCAAATACTAAGAATAAATTTAAAAGTTCATGATTAATTAAGAAAATCAATTTAGGCACACTAATAAACCACAATTACCATAATTAAACAAGTTTAATTCCGGAGGGCATTACATTCGACCCCTCTTAAAAAATTTCGTCCCTGAAATTGAAATTTACCTCACGATATGAACATATATGGATATCGTTCCTGCATTGTCGTTTCCAATTCCCACGTCGCTTCCTCAACGCCATGGTGTTGCCACAACACCTTCACTAACGGTATCTCACGTTGACGTAGGCTTTTCATCTTCCGGTCAAGAATCTGTACAGGTGCTTCCTCGTAAGTCATGTCATACTGGATCGGCACGTCATACCATCGCACAATGGCTATTGGATCGGGTTGACACTTTCGAAGCATAGAAACATGGAACACATTGTGCACGTGAGACAATTCTGGAGGAAGATTGAGGCGGTAAGCAACGACACCAACTCGTTGGGTGATCTGAAAGGGATCGATGTACCTCAGCGCAAGTTTCCCTTTCACACCAAAATGAGTAACTCCTTTGCGCGGTGAGACTCTTAACAAGACAAAATTGCCCTCTGAGAACTCTAAGGGTCTACACCTCCTGTCAGCATAACTCTTCTGACGACTCTGAGCCGTTAACAGTCGCTCTCAAACCACGACTATTTTCTCATTATTCTCTTGGATAACATCCGGTCCAAGGGTCAGTCAATCTTCTGACTCAAGCCAACAAACTGGCGATCTACAAGGTCTGCCATACAACGCTTCAAATGGGGCCATCCTAATGCTACTATGATAACTGTTGTTGTAGGCGAACTCAGCTAAATGAAGATACTTCTGCCAGCTTCCACTAAAATCTAGAATGCAAGCACGAAGCATGTCCTCCAAAATCTGAATAACTCTCTCAGATTGTCCGTCGGTCCGAGGATGAAATGCGGTGCTGAAATTCCGTTCGGTTCCCATGGCTTCTTGAAAACTTCTCCAATATCTAGCGTTAAAACGAGTGTCATGATCTGATGTGATAGACAACGAAACTCCGTGAAGTTTGACAACGTGCTCCAGATGTCTCCAGATACAACTCTGCTAGAACTTTCCTGGAATAAGTCGTACGAAAGGGAATGAAGTGCGCGGACTTCGTTAACCTATCCACAATGACCCATATGGCATCATGTCGATGTTCAGTCCTCGGCAATCCCATTAGAAAATCCATCCTAATGTGTTCACACTTCCATCCAGGAACAGGAAGAGGCTGCAGTTCTCCAGCAGGTTTCTGATGTTCAGCCTTGACTCGAAGACAAGTCACACATTCTGATACGTATTGGCGAACATCATTCTTCATACTTCTCCACCAATACTGCCTTTTGAGGTCTTGATACATCTTGGTACTCCCAGGGTGAATAGCGAACCTCGATTTGTGAGCCTGGTGAAGAATTGTCTTCTTTATCTCATCCACTTGAGGAATAGCAAGGCAATTCTTGAAGTAGAGCATTCCATCCTCCCGAATATTCCATTCGTCCAGTTTTTCTCCATTCTGAACTCGAGTCCAAATTCCTTGAAGATGCGAATCCTGCCATTGGTTCTGTTTGACTTGTTGTATAAGAATTGGCGTTGAAACCAAGTTGTACACCATAGCTTGGTTAGAATCCTCATAATACTGAAGATCATAGTCACCTACAATTGCACTCCGTTTCCAATCTTCCAATGCCAAAGATGTTAGGATTCCTGGAGTCTTTCTGCTGAGAACATCTGCTACCACATTGGCTTTTCCAGGATGATACTGCAAGGTGAAGTCATAATCTTTCATGTATTCCATCCATATTCTTTGTCTCAAATTTAAGTCCTTATGAGTGAACAGATACTTCAGACTCTTATGATCGGAGAAGATCTGAAATTTTACTCCATAGAGGTAGCATCTCCATATCTTGAGAGCAAAAATCACTGTTGCTAATTCTAGATCATGCGTGGGGTAGTTCTGTTCATGTGGCTTCAGTTGACGAGATGCATAGGCCACAACATGTCCATTTTGCATCAGAACACACCAAAGTCCTCGTCTTGATGCATCAAAATACACCTCGTACGGCTCATTGCTATTAGGAATCGTCAGAATCAGCGCACTGGTTAGCCTAGTCCTCAGTTCTTGGAATGCATGTTCATAGTTGGCATCTCATTCAAACCTAACCTCCTTTTTAGTCAACCAAGTCATTGGGGCAGCAATACTCGAGAAATCCTTTATAAACCATCGATAATACCCCACAAGTCCTAGGAAGCTTCGAATTTCAGCTACGTTCTTCGGTCATTCCCATTGTAGCACCGTTTCAATCTTTGAAGGATTCACTGAAATTCCTTGTCCAGATATAACATGTCCAAGGAACTTGACCTCTGTCAACCAGAAATCACATTTCTCCTTATTTGCATAAAGCTGATGTTCTCGAAGAGTCTGGAGAATGACCCTCAAATGTTGCTCATGCTCTTCCCAAGTCTTTGAATAAACCAAGATGTCATCAATGAAGACTATCACAAACTGGTCTAAATACGGGTGGAAGACTCAATTCATCAAATCCATAAAGGCGGCAGGAGCATTCATCAATCCAAAAGGCATTACTAAAAACTCATAATGCCTATAGCGAGTTCTGAAAGCTGTTTTTGGAATATCATCTTCCCTAATCTTCAACTGATGATACCCGGATCTCAAGTCGATTTTTGAGTAGTACCATGATCCTCCCAGTTGATCGAACAACTCATCGATCCTCGGCAATGGGTACTTGTTCTTCACGGTAACCATATTCAATTGTCGGTAGTCTATGCACAACCGAAGGGGTCCATCGTGCTTTTTCGCAAACAAGACAGGTGCACCCCACGGGGATGTGCTGTTTCTAATGAATCTCTTTTCTGCCAACTCTCCGAGCTGTTTCCTTAGCTCTTTCATCTCCGCAGGCGCCATTCGATACAAAGCAATAGAAATCGGAGCTGTTTTCGGAAGTAAGTCGATGCAAAACTCAATCTCCCGGTCAGGCAGTAAACCAGACAACTCATCAGGGAATACATCCGCATATTCATCGACCACGGGGACCTCAACATTCTCCCCGGAGATACCGGATTCACCCTCTAATGCCGAAAGGAATGAGAAACAAGTTAAATTCTGCCGTCCTCCGACACTATACCTCAGTAGTCGTTCTTCTGTAACTAGGTTAACACCTCCTTGATACGTTACTGTCGTGCCAGAACCGGTAGTTAAGATAACTCTCATACGGTGGCAATCAACAATCGCCTCATATCTTGACAACTAATCCATTCCAAACACCACATCAAATTGATTCATAGGAAGGATTATCAAATCTGCTTTTAATTTCTCACTTCCAATCGTGATCACACACGACCTACATAGACTAATCACCTCCACATGTCCCAATGGAGAACTTATAAACATTGAAGTCTCTAAGTTATCGGGTTTCAAACCTAAAATTTTCACAAACGTAGTGGAAACAAAAGAGTGCGTAGCACTAGTGTCGAACAAAACTCGTGTAAAAGAGTGAGAGATAGGTACCATACCCTCAACGACTAGCTTTCCGGCATGAGCTCCAGAACTTCCCCCGGCCATGGTATGCATCTGCCCCGGTGCTTTCCCTTTTCCTCTCTCATTGTTGTTAGGTCTCTGGTTCCCAGGCCTATACTGTTACTGCGGTGGGGTAGACTGTACTGATACGGAAGCCTGTGGTCAGAAATAAGAGTAGCTCAGCGGACGGAAGATCGGTACAGGAGGAATTGGCATCTGTGCAGGCAACTGGGGCTGATAGAAAGGCGTGAACTGTGGAAGTCGGTCTTGACTAAGAGCAATACCCCTTTGATTCTGCGGTGATTGCTGGGCCTGTTGGTTCACCTGTTGGCCCCTGATAGGACAGTTCCTTTTTATATGCCCTAGCTCCCCACAATGGTGGCACTTGAAGCTATAGGGTCCACTCTTCCCACTTCCCGAAGAGCCACTGCTACCACTAGGCACTCCCCCACTACCTTGCTCCTGATCACGGCTTTTTCTGTTATTCCTTTGAGGTCCTCCTGAAGTTCTTCCTGAAGCTTCTCGATCCTGGAGAAAGACGATGTGCTCTTGTTCAACAAAGATGGCTGCTGCAACCAAGTCACTGTAGACTCGATGCCTTAAAGCTACCACTGATTTCCGGATCACACCCTTAAGACCTTTCTCAAACTTTAGGCACTTCATGCGCTCTGATTTAATCAATGAATGAGCAAAACGGGACAGTTCATTGAACCTAGCTTTGTATTCCCTCACTCATATCCCCTTGCTGTAGGCCCATGAATTCCATGGCCTTTTCATCTCGATAACTTTGGAAAAGGAATTGCTCATTAAAGAGCGCTTCGAATTGTTCCCAAGTCATCCCTTCTACATCATACATTCACCGGATATGCTTCCACCATGCACCTGCAGGACCTTCAAACTTAAAAGCTGCGAACTCCACCCAATACTCATCCGGTACTCCCATGGTACTTAGATGCTTAGACACTGATTCGAACCAATACTCGACTTCCTAGGGTCCACCCGCGCTAGTGAATGCAGGAATTGAACTACGCCTGTACTCACGGAAGTAGTTCTATTTTCTGTCCTCCGCGGGACGTTCATTTTGGGCTCTAGTAGCCATCCCCTGGAAGGCGGCGTACATGGCTTCCATGAATTGCTCATTCGGCACTGCCGGCGGGTTAGGGTTTCTACGACGCGGCGGCATTCTTTTCTTTGAAAAGAAAGCTAGACTGTTTTAGTGGTTTCCTGATGTCATTCATGTATGCATAATTCAAAACCCTAAGGTTCTAAACCAAGGGCTCTGATACCAAGTCTTGTCACACCCCTAAACCGGGGTTAGTGACGTGGAGGCTCGTTTAGAAACTTAAACCTGTTTGAGAGAGTGATTAGCAAATATTTTAATTTCTTTCAAATCCAAAACATCCAGGTATTTCCAAACGAGCCCCTTTCATTCAGGAGGGATTCAATTTCGAGAACGGTGGTGGAATTTCCAACCAAACCAGTTTAAAACCACATCCCTGGTATCATGTCAGGAATTCCCACAGGTGTTTAGCATACATGAATATAAACAAAAGTAAGTGTGACATCAACCACAGTCTAGTAATATTTAAGTTTACAATCCATGTTCTTTTATACATGCCTTGAAGTAAAAGATAAGATGAAAGATAACTCTTCACTTTCTGAGGTCAAGTCCACACCACCGGTAGTAGCTACCTACTCCGCACTACTCCTCGCGTCGCCTGGAGGGGTTTAATACATTTGAAAACAAGAAAGGTGAGCAAAAGGCCCAGTAGGATATAATTTTATAAAGCATTTAAAATAAAGGTACTCACGGTATGAAGATATACACCCAGAACCGATCATCCTTTTTTAGAAAAGGAAATACTCACAGTAGAAAATATCTGTATAATGAAAGTGTGCAGCTCATCATACCACTAAACAAGAAGCGGTAAAAATGTCTATCTATAAAAAGTGCAGAGCCATAATTCCACTAAACGAGAAGTGGATCCGTACGGGTTTCGGGACCTGCCCCCAAGGATGCGATTCCCATATCCCAATCTCTGTGGCCACCATGCGTTGTATCATTCCTTAAATAATTCATTTTAAGAAATGATACTCTTTAAAATTTCATTTCCAAAATCATTAGAAAACCTAATAGCATTCACATGCTATTTCTTTTAAAATTATTTACTTTAAACATGTTTTGTTCTAAAACATTTTCATTGGC
>NW_010360565.1:453020-502930 GCF_000414095.1 Morus notabilis | reverse complement strand
TTTAATTAGATGCAATTGTATCATATTAGTGTGCCATAGTTCAAAATCAATGTTCATAAACAATTCTTAATTCAAATCATGATTCTTTGACAATGGAAATTTATTCCGGAGAATCGAATGGAAAATAAGGATTCATGTGGCTAATCCACTCATTTTGAGTTCTCAAATGAGGTTAGGTCAATCCCACATCAAATTTTGTGGTCAAAACAGGGTTTTTGGGCTGTTTAGGGTCGGTTTCAGTGGGAACCGATCGACCGGTGACAGAGGAGTGTAACTCCACCGGTCAGCCGGTGGAGAGGTGACCGGTCGACCGGATCGGTCGACCTATGGAAGGGTGACCAGTCGACCGGACCGGTCAACCGGTGGGGAAAAATTCCAGGGCCAACAATGGCCGATTCGCGAGGAACAAAGCCAAAACCTGTAATTTTATGTCCGATTTCGACACATTCTCAAGGGAAATGTATAGATCCAGTTTCAAATCAACAAATGGGGTCCAAAGAATCAAAAACCCCCAATTTTCATCAAAGTTTCACCAAATCCCATTCAAAAATAAAATTTAAAACAAAAATCACCAAACTTGACTAAAACGAGTTCCACAAAGCTAAATCCGAAAATCTAAAGTGAGTTTCAAAGAGTTTTACCTCGACCCAAGCTTTGATGTTGAAAACCTCTTGGAAACCTCCGTTTTTTGTTTAAATCCGGCCCTTGAGAAAGGAAACTTTGAGAGAGAGAGGGAGAGATGAACAGGAGAGGAAGAGAGAGAGAGAGAGAGCTCGAGATAGAGAGAGAGAGAGTGAGGGAGAGAGCATGGGAGGAGCTCGAGGTAGAGAGAGAGTAAGGAGAGAGAGAGTGTCGAGACAGAGAGAGAGAGGGAGAGTAACGTGAGGAAGGGAAAGGAAAAAAAGAAATAAGGAAAAAGGAAAAAGAGAAATAGAAGGAAAAGAAAATTGGGAAAATATTGAGGAAAAATAAATGAAACAAATAGGGGTGAAATTGCAAATACTAAGAATAAATTTAAAAGTTCAAGATTAATTAAGAAAATCAATTTAGGCACACTAATAAACCACAATTATCATAATTAAACAAGTTTAATTCCGGATGGCGTTACAGTTATCACCATGTTTGAATCTTCACAAACTTGAGTTTGTTGCACTCGACATCACGAGAAAAAATCGTATGTCTTGGATCATATATGTAGAAATGCATCTAGAGTCAATGGGTCTAACCGATACCATTAAATAAAATAATAACAAGTCACCACAAGAAAAGCCGAAAGCAATGATTTTCCTTCATAAACATGCTAATGAAGGCTTGAAATGCGAATATCTCACAATCCACTTATCCTTTAAAAAGTCTGAAGGAGAGATACGATCCCCAGAAAGATTTCGTACTTCTCGCGATGAGCAGAACAATTTACATTTTCAAGATTTTATGAAAGTCAACGACTATAACTCTGCCATGTTTAGAATTGTTTTGTAACTGAAACTTTATGGAGTAAATATCACATATGGTGAAATGTTAGAGAAAATTTACACCACTTTCCATACATCTCACATTACCTTACAATAACAATACCGTTTGTGCAGCTATGAGAAATTTTTTGAGCTAATCTCAGCTCTTATTGTCAGTCTCGTCCCACTAGTTCAGCAACATTTCCAAAAACAAATGTTCCATTCTCTAAAAATTTGAGACGGGAAAAAATCATGGTCATGGACGTGATGGTGGTTGAGGCCGTGGTCGAAGACGTGATAGAAGTAGTTATTACAACCCTTCACAAAATGACGTGATCTAAAAAAAACGTCGTGTCAAAAGAAAAAGTGATGATGCAAGTTGTTCTAGAATTTTGAAAATTCTTTGTGTAGACTTCTTGTTTGGAGAAAAAGTCTTGTCCATCAGAGATTACTCTGAGACTACTATCATTGCAATCGTCAACAACTAATAGCACAAAAAACTTTGACCCGTGATCTCAATTAATCTCTTGACGAAGCTCGACGTGACCTCGACAATATCATTGCTTGCGAAAATGATAAAACTTGTTGACCTTGACATGTATGTTCCTCGTGGATGGCAATGGCTTGGGTAGGTCATCTTCTACGGTGACAGCGTGGCATTCCTATGGGGGGAGATAAAGGGCAAAAATGGTAAAATCGTTATTTTAAAAAGTTTAATATTGAAATGTGCTATTCATTTCCAAATCTCACAAAAGATGCTATGAATTTTTATTCCTTCTTAAAAATATGCTCCTTCCCCTGCCAAATAATTACACTATATGACAAAATTTCATATCTTGATTTGAAATTTTTTTAAAATTTTTAGAGTATTATAAATATAACAAAAATGACATAATCATTATCATAATAATATCACACTTTGTATTATATAATGACATAGTCATTATTTTAATGATACTAAATTTCACTATTTTTGTAATATTTTAAAAAATTTGTTACATTTATACTCTATTATTTAAATTTTTCTATATGTGTAAAGAGCCTTTTTCTTAAGCAAAAGCTCACTGTGTAATCCACCAACACAAGGCCTTGGGAGGAAAAAAAGGAAAATTGTAACATATAAGCCATTTTGTTAAGAGAAAGAAGAAATGGAGAATTTACTCTTGATAATGTATGAGTCTGGACATTTACCTTTTACTCTTGATAAATACCATTTTATTAGTGTAATAATTTGACTAAAAAGGTTATGAATCAAGAGTAAAAGGTAAAAATCCTAACTCATGTATTTTTAAGGGGTGTTTGTTAAGATTGCCCGAAGAGAAATTGTAAGAAATACGCCCACGTTTAAAACTTACGTAAGTAAATGGCCAATTTACTAATGTATAGAAACTAATAGACCATTTCATGTTTTTAATATTTCATTTTCTAATTTTACCCTTTTCTTGCTATTTTTCCCTTTCCTTTGGTAAATTCAAGTATATACAGGATTTATCAATCTAAAATCACTTAAAAAGAACCGTACAAATTCTAATGCTAAATCATGAATATACTTGGTAAATCCAAGTTAGAATCAGTTTTTCAAGAACCGTACAAATTCTAATTGTAAATAAAGGATTGCCAATATTTATCAAGTTAGAATCACTTGAAAAAGAATTGTACAAATTCTAATGGTAAATCTTGTATATACTTAGTAAATTCAAGATTTACCAAGTTATCATCACTTTTTTAAGAACCGTGTAAACTCTATGGTAAATCCTGAATATATATAATAAATCTAAGATTTACCAAGTTATAATCACTTAAAAAAAGAACAGTACAAATTCTAACGGTAAATCCTGAATATATACTTGTTAAATCCAGGATTTATCAAGTTAACATCACTTTTTCAAGAACCGTACAAACTTTAATGGTGAATTTTGGATATACACGGTAAATCTAAGATTTTACCAAGTTAGAATCACTTGAAAAGAATAGTACAAATTTTAATAGTAAATCCTAAATACACTTGGTAAATCAAGGATTTATCAAGTTAAATCAAGGATATACTTGGTATATCAAGAATTTACCAAATTAGCATCACTTTTTCAAGAACCATTAAAACTCTAATGGTAAATCCTGGATATATGTAGTAAATATAAAATTTACAAAGTTAGAATCACTTGAAAAAGAATAGTACAAATTCTAACGGTAAATTCTGGATTTATCAAGATTTACTATGTTATAATCACTTGAAAAAGAACAGTACGAAGTCTAATGATAAATCCTATATATACTTGACAAATCTAAGAGTCACCAAGTTAACATCACTTTTCAATAACTCTATAAACTTTAGTGGTAAATCTTAGATTTACCAAGTTAGCATCACTAGAAAAAGAACAGTACGAATTCTAGTGATAAATCTTAGGTATACGTGGTAAATCCAGGATTTACTAAGTTAGCATCACTTTTTTAAAAACCGTACAAACTCTAATGTTAAATCCTGGATATACATAGTAAATTTAAAATTTACTAAATGGGTATTTTTAGAATTTCAGCTTGTTGTAAATGCAGATTTACATTAGATTGACTTATTTATTAACTTTTCTTAAGGAAAAAGGAGACAAATATCCCTTAAAAGTGTATGTGTCTGCATTTTTACTCCTTACTCTCGATTAATATCCTTTTTAGTCAAATAATTATATTAACAAAGGGTATTTATCAAGAATAATGGGTAAAAATCCAGACTATGCACTCTTAAGGCTAAGTTCTGCAATTTTCTCTTCTCTTTTAAATAATGACCTATTAATTTTAATTCCTCCTAAATCTTGGCCTATTTCACTAATCTCCCCAATTAAATTTTGGGTGGGTTAATCTGGTTGAACATAATAAAGAAATAAAAAATAAAAAAATAAAGATAATCGTTAACCCAAATAACAAATATATAAAAAGAAAACTAACTTTTATCATAATATTAGTCTTGTAAAGCTCTAAAATTATCTCATAAGTAATAAAACAATATAACAACCAAATATATGCAAAAAAAGTTCAAATATATAAATTATAAACCGACCAACAAACCATAATAAAAACTAATACAACATAAAATATAATAGGTTGTCAAGTAAATAATGTAAAATATAAGACAAATGTTATATATTATGAGGTAGGAAAGTATTTATTTATATATATAAATAGATTGGTAGTTTAGGTTAAGTTAGGTTAAGAAAATCTCAACCCAAACCACCTAATTAATAGTCGGATTGAGTGGGTAGGGTGAGTCTTTTGATCGAGTTGATCGAGTTCAGGTCATAATGAGTTGAGTTAGGTGAGTTAATCAGGTTCATCGGGTTATCAGGTTTTTTGCTCACCCCTAACTTATTTTTATGTCCCACAAAAAGGGCTTCATGGTACAAAAAGTCCTTTAAAAAAAGAAGGTGAAGGAACAGTTTTTTACCAAGATGGTTTTATTCCTTTGTTTGAAAAAGGACTATTTACACATATTGCAAAATTTAGAAAGTAAAGTTTAAATATAGTAAAATTTGATATCATTACAATAATGACTATGACATCATATAGTATAAAATATGATATCATTATGATAATTACTATTTTATTTTTTGTTATATTATAATATTCTAAAAATTTTGCTAGATTTCAACTTAAGGTATGAAATTTTGCCATGTAGATTGTAGTGTGATTATTTAAGAAAAAAAAAAGAATAGAAGATAAATACCTCTTTAAGTACATGAGTTTATATTTTTCTCCCTTATTATTGATTAATATCTTTTTTAATTAAATAACTGTATTAATCAAAATAATATTATCTAGAGTAAAGTGTAAATATCATTAAGCAATTTTCTTAAAAAAAGGATCTATGAAGGGCCTATAAGTTAACGAACCTATTTCATCTGTAACAACATATAGAAATGTGAATAATCCTAGTGTTCATGTATAGTATTTTGATCAAAACGACTCCGTTTTGGTCAAAATGCTCCCTCTATCATCAACAGTGTTAAACTGTTCGTTTTTGTTTTTGTTTTTGATGTTTTTTTTTTCTTTCATCTTTTCTTTTGTCTTTTGCTTTTTTGTCTCAGAATTGTATATTTGTTCGCCTCCTTTCTAACTTTTTTCTTTCATTCACTTCAAATTATTTTTTTGACCAATGTTATTCTACTTAAATATTTATTTTGGATGGTGCCCTAAAAAACTTATTTATTCAATTTTATGTTCAATTTTTTTTTTAAATTCCATTCCTTCAAAACTTGTATTTTTTTAAAAAATTTCTCCATTTCTCCATTTCTCCATTTTATATTTAAGTTTGATATGCTTTTTAATAATAACATGATAATTAAGGGGTTGTTCTTTTGTAACGAAACTCAAAAAAAAGTTTAAACTTGAGTTACAATTTTATTCAAGTTTATGTTCTTTTATAAAATTTGAGTTTGAACTTGAGTTTAGGACTAAACTCGAGTTTCAGTTTCCTCTTCAACTCGAGTTCATAAACTCGAACTCAAATTAATAAATAATATTTTTTCTATTCTTAAAAATGTAATAACTTTTTCATTTTAATTTTGATTGAGATAATTTTTTTTTATGCATTCACAACGAAAAGACGAATAAAATTCCGTCCATATACCCTATTAAAATTTTTCATCACCATTGAGTTTTTATTAAAATACTATCTAAATATAAATTTGAGTTTTGACCTACCCAAACAGAAACTTAAAAAAATTCTCAATTTAAATGTGCACATCTAAACACAAACTTAAATTATAATTTTAATTTAAATTATAATTCAAACTCAACTTAATATCATCACTCAAATCATCGTAATTAAAAAATACAAAAGAACAACCTTAAGTGAAAATCGAACTAGTACTATAGTAGCCCAAAAGAGTAGAAGGGCTTGTGGCAGAAGGCCCATTTCATTAAAGTGACAAAATTCTAGCGCATGCCAGCTAATAAACCTCGTAAAACAACGCCTATACGTACAGCTAATACCACAATCTACATTATTGATTATAGACACACACACGCGCGCGCACACACAACAGCACACTTGCGAAAATTTAAGCTAAGAAAATAAAATCTTTCCTTCCCCTTCCTTCCTAGTTCTACATCACCCTCTTAACAAAACAAAATTTATCGCTCTCTTTTATTTTTGTTTTCTTCTCCATCAAACAGTTATTTTCTTTTGTTTTTCTCTTCTCTGTTTTGCTCAAATGTAGTGCGGCACTGACAAGACTCGAGAGTCACCGCGCAAGGAACTTCGCCGCAACGAAGAGGAGATTCGTCGGAGAACCGCCATAACCGCCATGTCTTCGAGCTTCAGTCCGTGTAGCCCCGGCACCGGCGCCAGCTCGAGGTTCCAGCTGGGCGGAGTCGGCGGCGTCTCGCGGCTGAGATCTTCGTCCCACAAGAAGCCGCCCGAGCCGCTGCGCCGAGCCGTCGCCGATTGCCTCTCGTCCTCGGCGGCGAGCTCTCACCACGGTGGCGCCGCCGCTTCCTCCACTGTCCTCCTCTCCGAGGCTTCCAGGACTCTACGGGTTCGTCAATTTTCTCCTTTCGCTCTTTCGTTCTGGTCCTGCTCGTTTAGATCTTTCGTCAGATTTTTCGGTTTTCTCGGTCGTTTCTGTTTTGTTTTGGATTGAGTTTGAGGCGTTCATGATTTTTTGTTCTCAATTGGTGAAGTCTAAATCAATTAGTTAGCTTGTGCTTTTGAGAAGTTTGAAATTTGAACTGTTGTTGGTTCGAGTGAAAAGAAATGAAACAAAATTGGGGCGTTTGTCTAATTTGTGCTTTGTCTCGTTTCACCATTCAAGTTTTACTACGTTAAAAAACTATCGAAAATAATCACATCTAACTTTAGTAAAACTTTTTTACTAAAGTAAAAAATTTTCACATAAAATCACATCTCAACTCGAATTAAAAACTTGAATCAACGAATTAAATGAGCAATTTAGGCAATAGGTGTGCTTGGATCCTCGTAAAGTGTTTTTTTTTTCTCTGCAAAAGAAAGAAGTAAGGCTGAGATATATTCTTTTGGGGCAATTATTTTACATTTCTAGTGTATATGCTTGTGTGAGTAATGAGGTCATTCTTTTGGTGTGTTACTTTCTCATTTCACTATAAATTTATTTCAGTTCGTTGTGCCGAACTGAAGTGTGGTTTTTGCGGTCTCAAATCCCTGCATTTGGTTTATATAAGTGGTGACAAAGTCATTTGAAGATCTGAGATTTGAACTCTAGAGTTCAACATTAAAGTCTTGAGTCTTGACATCAAAAGTGAATATGGATTTACCGTTATGCTAAGCCAACAACCACACATTTATTAGCATTTATTGTCCCCGACATTGGTTTGTTGTTTCTTTTAATCTCGAGGGTGAGGTATTCTGTTTGTTTCAATGATGTTCTTTTTCTTTTCAAAAAAAGAAAAAAAAAAGAAAAAAAAATCGAGGGTAAGTTGTTATGTGCACTTTTTTTACTTGTCATGTATACCAATTGCATGCCAGGCAGATGTGAATTTTTTTGTAAGTTAGAACTTAAGTCTTTCTCTTGTCTTTCATGAATTTGGCATGGAGTGAATTTGAAATATTGGTGTCCATTGCAATTTTTAATTCCTTTTCTTGTTTATCCATTAATCACTACTTGGAACTAACTGAGGGCTACGCACCCTATTTCTATAACTGCCTAAATATTTTGGACTTACTGATTGTATAACACACTTGGAATTGTATGAATTATCTTTTCATCTATTCAACCTTATTCTCATATGTAAATAAATATAACATACTTTGCTCCCTTCCATATACCGAAAACCCGTAATGGTTGAAGCTTTTTTTTTTTTTTTTTAAATCTTCTTTTAAATGTTGTTGTAATCATTTCCATGAATGAGTTTTGACTTTTGATATCACAAATGAAATATATATGTGGCGGACAGGACTATTTAGCAGCGCCTTCTACAATGGACTTAGCTTACAATGTGATTTTAGAACATACAATTGCAGAGAGGGAGCGAAGGTAACATTTATAAATTCTTTGCTAATGTTGTGCATGTGTTGAACTTTCATATGCTTCCTTCTTATTTCTTCTATGTGAAACGATGCATAATCATCTATTGGTATTTTCATTTTTTGTTGTCTTTGATTAAAAGAAAATGTCTTGATCAAATTTGCCAATACAAATGGGTTTTGGTTCTGGACCAATGTGAAGATGCTGTATAGCATCATATGCTTTGCGCTTTACTTTCAATTAGGCTGCCAAAAAAAAAGAGTAAAAAGTTACTCATAACTTGTAGGAAAAGATAATGTGGTTTGTAAAAATATAGAATTGAGATCCATTGTGGTCAATAAAATTAGACTGTTGGAGGTCCGAAGTTGGCCTCCTCACATAACTTTACGCATATAGAAATAGAAAGTGGTGTGAAGATGAGCCTCCACATTTCAGCAGGTCTTTAAGTCTAAACAGGTCTTGACGGTGGTCTTCCTTGAAAGTTCAAGTAAATTACAATACAATAACATTAAAAATTGTGCAGAAAAGTAACTAGGAGGGGACAAATTGTAGAACAAGGTTTTTCCTGTGAACTTATATTTTATTACTTTAAGGGATCAAAAAATTAGTAACAATATTTTCTTTTGGGGAAAAATTTTTGGTCTACGGAGATGTGTTGCATGAACTAAGTTATTTATTGTGTAGTTAATTTTAAATGCAGGAAATGCGTAGATGTGTGTGTGGAATAGAGTAATGATGGAAATGTTAGGGTGTTAAAACATTATTGAATGTGTAGCATATTGTGAGAGTTTTCTTTCCTTTTTTTTTTTTTGAAGGGTCAGTAATTGGATTAATATGAAGAACTTTTTGAGAAAGTGTATCTAATTAGTAAACTTGAAAAATCCATACACAATTCATGAACTTCCTTTTTAAGAAACCAGTGAACTTTTGAACTTTTTTCTTTTTCAAAATTGACTCTGTGTACATTTCAGATGTACAATTGAAAATTTTATGTTTCAGCATTAGTTTCTACAGTTGATTTTACTTTTCACTGTTCATGTTATGCCTGAAGGCAATTCATTATTCCTCAAGGCAAAGGTAGTAAGAAACTATTGAAATTTGAACCAGCAAGTTTTAAACATCAATAGATATGTAATGCATTTTATGACAGGGAGATTGTCTCAAGTACACCCTCTTACATACTTTTCTGTTTAGGTTTTTAGCTTTGAAATTCAGGCATCATGCATAGGGTGATGTTTATTGTAGAGCTCGCCCCTAATGCTGCTTTATTTTTCATCAGTCCTGCAGTTGTTGCAAGATGTGTGGCACTTCTGAAACGCTACCTCCTACGGTATGTTGTTTTATGTTTGTTGAATTTCAATGGTATGAACGACCAGATCTATGTTGCATGCCTACATATATTTGTGCAAGTGTGACATTCTATGAATGCATGCGTATGAATCATGGTTCCATCTTGTTGATTTTAATCAGGAAGTGAGAACACCTTACCGAGCTAAAAAAGAACTTAAATTGAACCAGTAGCTAAATCAGATTAGTTTATTGTTGATTATAAAGGAACCTGAAATTTCCTGTTTGCCACGTTAAATGGAGGATACATATCTTGTCTTCACAAAGATTATATTAAGAGATCTTTTGCGTTAATATTTCTCTTAGAATTTTGATTATTTTTTTTCTTTCTATGCATGTTACCTTTTTGCAGATACAAACCCAGTGAGGAGACATTACTGCACATAGATCGGTTTTGTGTGAACATAATTGCCGAGTGTGACACTACTCCAACCCGGCGATTGCCTCCACGCTCGTCAATTCAACAATCTGGTGCATCAACAGCATCTACAAATGCTTCTCCATTGCCTGTTTCCAGTTTTACGTCTGGGGCACTTGTAAAATCATTAAATTATGTGCGTTCTCTCGTGTCTCAACATATTCCAAAGCGGCTTTTTCAACCAGCCGCTTTTGCTGGAGCCCCGTCTGCTTCAAGACAGGCACTTCCAACACTGTCATCTTTGTTAAGCAAATCTTTCAATACCCAATTAAGCCCTGCACACAGTGTGGAACATTCAGAGAACAAAGATGTTACAAGTTTATCTCTTTCAAACTCGTCAAACATTGAAAAGGTTGATGGAACAGATGATTCTGAGTACATTGCACTCGATGTTCTCAAATGGCGCTGGCTTGGGGGAAGTCAGTCATCGTTTTTGCCAACAGAAAGGTAAACAGGGCGATTTCCATCTTTTCAATCTAGAATCTAGATATTTGTTTGACAGTTGAATTTGTTTCTTAGAACCTTAACTTGATGTTTTCCATTTTTTGACCATAAGCTTAACTTGATTACCAACATTTCCCTGATATGACCAGTGACCGTGTTGTGAATCCTCAAGACATGAGAACACGAAACTTCATAGAAGTTGGTGCAGCAGCTTTGCTGGTGGGGGACATTTATGCTAAAATGAAAGGTCATCCTTGGAAATATTTTGGAACAGCTGATATGCCTTACCTTGATCAGCTGCTGCAGCCTTCACCAGTAACAGCAATAACAGATTCTGCCTCTGCTCGTCCCCACTTAAGAGCAATAACAGCATCTAAACGTACCAGAGCAGGCCCTCATCAAATATGGTATGTTTCCTCCCTCGGATAATCCCCAGCTCATTTTATTGAACTTTGTTCCTTACTCAATCTCTTCACTTGAATGCAAATTTGTTTAGAAGCATGAGGAAAATAGGAAATAAGAAATAAGATAACAAATTTACACGGTGACAGATGAGGCTGGGAAAGTCATTTAGTTAACCTTCGATGTTAGTTCTCTTCAGTCTTGAGAATATTGGAAAATGCAGGTGGAAGTATTT
The DNA here is from genome assembly GCF_000414095.1 of Morus notabilis. Taxonomy (NCBI): domain Eukaryota; kingdom Viridiplantae; phylum Streptophyta; class Magnoliopsida; order Rosales; family Moraceae; genus Morus; species Morus notabilis. The sequence goes on along the minus strand of NW_010360565.1, from coordinate 491,644 downwards.
TTTTACTCTATAAACTATTATGAGGCTTTGTTATGGCATGAAGTCATGGATCGGCTGGAGAAAGATGAAAACAAATTCAAGATATAAGGGCCCGTTTGGTATATGGGTTCAAATTAGGGTTCGAACCAGTGGTTTTGATTATGACTAGAAAGTTAATTTTTTGTGAGAGAAACACACTGTAGCAAAATCAAAACCATGGGTTTGAACCCATGAAGAACCCATATACCAAACATACCCTAAATGTTTGGCAATAAATTCAAGTTATAAAGTTTTATATCATTTAAGATACAAAAGCACCTCTACTGGTTATATCATTTTATGGATAAATGTTGATTGGCAATAAATTCAAGATATGAAGTTTTCATTTTGCTGAAAAGTTATTGAAAACTCCATATAATTTATTTCCAAAAGGTGATGCCTTTTTCCATAAGACAAACAGAATCTAACATAGCTGCAAACTAGGACAACTGGACACGTAACCTCTTACAACAAGTCATATTTTTAATAATTAATAAATGCTCTTTGGAAATATTTCGTCACCTTCTTAGAATTTCAAATTTTGATCCAGGACTTTTAAATCTTTAGTACAGTTGCTTTCATTATGGTTATTTAGCTGTTCTCTTGCAGCTTTGTCATGAAAAGGCATTCTTATTAATGCTAATTTATACCATGGACTTGAGCTAAGTTAAAAAGTTTTTGAATTTCAGTACTATTTTAAATAAGAAAAATTACTGTTGGAAAAAATTACTGTTGTTCCAGCCCATTGCCCGGTGGCTGGTTCAGTTTGGCAAAACTTACTGTTGGAAGCAGGTTTATTCTGGGTTGTTCCAGCCCATTGTAGTTCAGTGTTGACGGAAGATTTGGTGGGTCTAGGCCTGAATAAGATGGCTAAATCGTTGTGGAAATGTTTGGTGATGTCAGCTATGTGGACTTTATCGATGGAAAGGGATAGTAGGATTTTTTAGGAAAAGGAGTTGGACATTACAGACCTTGTTAGGCCCTACTTAAGCAAGTTTATGAGAGAAGGGGAAAAAGGGCATGAAACGAAGAATTAGGGGCCAAAGTGCTATTAGTGAAAGTGGCTAAGGTGCTGATGTGGTGTAGGAATGTTTGAATCAGGGTGTAGGAAAGTGGCTAGGGTTTCTTTCATGCTTGTTCACTTTTTTTTTTTTTATGTTTTGTCTGTGTTAGTGGTTTAGAAGTCCCCGGAGTACTCAAATGCTTCGATCTATCCCTTTAATTTCCTGTTGTTAGTAGTGTAATTGGTGCTGATTAATAAAAATCCCCTGATTTCATCCATTTTCTCGACTAATTCCTGGTCGTGTGAGTGTGTTTTGGGGCTGTTGTGCCAGGACTACACTTCCGGTACTCGCCATGCACGACTTTACTAAGACGTTTGTGGTTGAAACGGACGTGTTGGGGGCTGGGCTTGGGGCTGTACTTATGCAAGAAGGCCGCCCGATTGTGTTTTTTAGCAGGCATTAGCTGAGACTAGTTGGATGAAGTCGGTTTATGAGCGGGAGTTAATAGCGGTAGTGTTTTCCATTCAAAATTGGCGCCACTATTTGATGGGGTGACATTGTGGTTCGCTCAGACCAACAAAGCCTTTGGTTTCTCAAGGCTCGACGGATGCTTATGCCAGTGCAACTACATTGGGTAAGCTCCTTGATTATGATTTTGAGGTGCAATTCAAGCTAAGAGCCGCTAACTAGGTGGCAGGTGCCTTGTCTAGGCACGGGGAGGATCAATCCACAGCTTTAGTGGCCATTTCTATTCTACAATTGTTGGATTTGGCGGACATTAAGTGAGGGCAGCATGGGGATGAGAAGTGTGCAGAGTTGTTGGCTCAGTTGCTATAGTGTGAAAGATGGGTTGTTGTTCTATAAAGATAGGCTGGTGTTGCCTAAATTGTCCCCTTGGATTCCTTGTCTGTTGCATGAGTTTCATGACTCGGTGGTGGGTGGCCATTCGTGGTGCTTCCGCACTTACATAACAAATTTCTGGCAACTTGTTTTAGCCGGGAATGAAGGAGGCAATTCGGGACTATGTCGCCCAATGCGATGTTTGCCAACGCTCCAAGAGTGAGGCCTTATCTCCGGCTGGGTTGTTGCAGCCCTACCTATTCCAAACCAAATTTGGGAAGATATCTCCATGGATTTTATCGGCAGGCTACCAAAGTCTGAGGGCCGCGACACCATCCTTGTAGTGGTAGACCGGTTGTCCAAGTATGCCCACTTTTGACCCCTTGCGCACCCTTTCTCGCAAGCAAGTAGCGGAGTTATTTGTTCGGGACATTGTTTGGCTCCATGGGCTGCTACGGTCAATTGTTAACGATCGAGATCCCCTTTTCATGAGCTCATTTTGGCGGGAGATCTTCAAACTCCAAGGAACCAAGTTACATACTAGCTCCGCTTATCATCCCGAAGGTGGTTAATCTTTGCTTAGAAACCTATTTGCGATGCTTTGTGAGTGCCAAACCAAAGTTGTGGTCTAAGTTCCTCCCATGGGCTGAGTATTGGTTCAATACCACCTTTAATGCCTACACCAAGCCAACTCCTTTCCTGGTTGTCTATGGTCGAGACCCACCGGTATCTACCGCTTCCAAGATACTCCATCTATTGAGGAGGTCACCAAGCAATTGCAACTCCGGAACAATATGTTGGATGAACTCAAGGAGCAATTGGAGAAGGCACAACAACGAATGAAGAAGTTTGTTGACCAACGACGGACGTGAGTTGCATTGTTGGAGACTTAGTTCTTCTTAAACTCCGCCCTTAACAATCGAAGTCGTTAGCCAAGAAGCTTAATGAGAAGCTAGGCCCGCGTTATTACGGACCTTTTGTGATTGAAGAGAGGACTGGCATCGTTGCTTACCTATTCAAACTTCCAGAGGAGGCCCGAAATCATCTGGTGTTCCACATTTTGCAGCTTAAGGCTTTTCGTTCTGGCACTCCGGTCGTCCAGCCCCTTCCGCCGCAGCTTGTGGAAGAGCTTGAGCTCTTGGTTCGTCCCGCGAGCTCAACCATCTCGCGTGGGCAGCCCTCATGACTTAGACCTCATCCAATAGGAGGGCTTGCCGGAATGGGAGGCTACTTGGGAGCCGCTTGAGATGATTCGATAACAATTTCCCGACTTCAACCTTGGGGACAAGGTTGATTTTGAAGAAGGGGGGGGGGGGGGGGGGGGGGGCGGGGGTGGTCTTGGGGGGGGGGGGGGGAGGGGTGCGGGTACTGTTGTTAGGCCCTTACTTAAGCAAGTTTATGCGAGAAGAGGAAGAAAGGGCAGGAAACGAAGAATTAGGGGCCAAAGTGCTATTAGTGAAAGTGGCTAAGGTGCTGATGTGGCGTGGGAATGTTTGAATAGTGGGGGTTTTGTAGTTAGGGGGGCTGGCTAGGGTTTCTTTCATGCTTTTTCATGTTTTCTGATGTGTTGTCTGTGTTAGTGGCTTAGGAGTCCCCGGAGTACTCGAATTCTCTTATCTATCCCTTTAATTTCCTCCTGTTAGTAGTGTGTAATTGGTGCTGATTAATGAAAATGCCCTGATTTCATCCATTAGTTTGACTAATTCCTGGTCGTTTGAGTGTGTTTTGGGGATGTTTGGCTGTGATTTATCAGGTTCCTAACAGACTTCTTTGAGAAAGCTAAATTTACAGCCTCTATGGGATTTATCTGATAAAGCTTTCAAGGGCTTCCAATGTTATAGGAAACTGATCTGTTTGTTTAATTGTTCTTGGATGTTTTAGCTGTTATTGTTCTTTCCGTCTTGCTCCTCTATACCTGTAATTGATTTTCATCAATAAAGGTGTTTTTTCCTATTTAAATAAGAAAAAAATCTGAAATTTCAGGGAGGATTCTCCTGCGAGCACATTCCGTCCTCGAGCTAGACCACTCTTCCAGTATCGTCACTACAGGTAACTAATGGGGAATTCAGTACGATCCTAACATTCTCTTGAAATACTATATTGTCTTCTCTCTGCCTTTTTATTTACCGGAGATAGTACTAAATGATGCCACTGGACATTCATGTCTTCTATTTAAATTTTGGCACACTTAACCAACTGAGATATATCATTATTGTAAATTTGTACTAACTCATACAGTTTTTCTTAAAAGTAATGGGCGTGGTGAACATTTTCAATTCTTTTTGAACTTAATGGGCTACTGTATTGTTAAAGAAAGGGGGCTATTTTCCTCTAATTTTTATTTCTATAATGAGCTTAGTGAGTTTCCTTAGTTATGTTTTCAATTTGTTCCCCTGATATTACCATTCACAGTCATTTGATCTTTTGGATCGGTGAGTACTGAGTATTTGTATGTTTTAAGTAATAACATTCTAGTACTAGTACTATGTTTAAGTTTAAATTCAGTCGGAAGCTATTGGCAAATTTATCCAACTTAATTTCCAAGTTAAGCTATTGTAGTTAGTTATCAACATCATATCTAGTGGCTCTTTACCAATCGCCCTTTTGCTTTGTTGTGGCCTCTTGACCTTTAGCTTAAATCCAAATTTGGGGTTTGAATTAAGCATCCTTCTCATTGATTAATTCTTTGACAAGGGTTTTTTGTTTTCCAATAATTTAGTTTTGACAATAAACAGAAACCTTTATTGAATGAAAATAGATTCAATACAAGGAGAAGAGGATGAGGGATACTCTAAAAGAAAGAAAACAAAAAACATAAAAAACATAAAAAGCCATAACAACTTTCCACACTATGAAACAACAAAACTCTCTCTCAATGGCTAAATACATCCCTCCAACTTAACAAAATTAAAAATTAAGGAAAGTGCTTAAATTCTTTGTCTGTGGACGCCCAAAGCGACGCCAAAAATTGGGCCTTATCAAAAAGTTCTATATGGCCCGTTTCTTTATCCTCAAAAATTCTTTGGTATCTCTCCATCCACACCACCCAAAGGATTGTCAACACCATTGTTTTCCACATGATCTTCCCTTTCTTGCCATTTCCAAAGACTCTGAGATCCTCTTCCAATAATGAAGTCCAACTCTTCGGACATACCCAGTGAAAATCGGCAGCATTAAATAGACGAGTCCAGACACCCCACACAATCTGGCAGTGCAGAAAAAAAAGATCAGCATCCTCCCCTTTCTCCTTGCATAAAACGCACCAAAAACGGCGAGAGGAGCATATAAGGATGTTTCCGTTGAACCAGGTCACTTGTATATTTCTTCCAATAACACAACCAGGCACTTTAAATTTAAAGGGAACACAGGTTTTCTAATAAAATCTTTGACAAGTTAATCATAGAGGATAGTCTTAATTTGTTATCAAAAGACACCGTGATTCTTACCTGCACCTTAACAGTAAGGTTGTGTTGGTAGGGGGGAAAGAAAATAGGAAGGAAGAATGGTATATGATCGAGGTGAGGAAAATGGAGAGGAAGGGAAGGGCTTTTCTTATATCATGTTTGGTATGGATTCTCTCTTCTAATCCCTCCGTATTGGGAAAGATGAAAATCTGGCGTCTTTGAAGGATTTGAAATCCCTCAACCGATTAATTCCCTCTTCTTTCTCCTACCAAACAACCATGGGTCCCAAAATCCTTCCACTAATCCCCTCCCATCTCCATCCTTCCATGTTTTCCTTCTATCAAACAAGCTCTAAAGGAATTCTGCTCTCTCTCTGTAGGAAGATCTTTAGTTGTCTTCATCACTGCTACAATTATTCTCTGACCTTGTGGTTTTGTTTGATCAGTGAACAACAACCTTTGCGACTGAATCCTGCTGAGGTATGCGAGGTTATTGCTGCAGTTTGCTCTGAGACATCTACACCAAATGCTAACGCCATGACAATATCATCTAGGTTAAATAGTCACGGTGGAAAGCCATCAATGGATGTCGCCGTGAGCGTTCTTGTTAAACTTATTATTGACATGTATGTTTTCATGCATTTGGATGGTATAATTTCCTTATATTGTAGTGCGATACTGCGTCACATTTAACTTCATCCTATTTTTCTTCCTATTACTCGCATACACATACATGCATGCAGTATGTAAGTATGTTTGCAAGTACTTATATTTCTTTGTGTTACATGGGTCATATTGGTGTTTATGTATTAGAGTATGGATATCTATAGACAGGTTTAAGTACTTGGGTTGGATTTGCTTGTTGCCTTGGACACAGGCAGCTATCTTCTGCAGTACATTACGTTATCATTTTTACAATATGTAAATGTTTGCATGGGTTCATAAGTGCAACTTCGATTCTCCTATAATCTGCCCGTTTATCTTGTCTTTGGGCTTCTATCAGTTGGGATAAAGCCAATGGAAATATGCTTTTGTAGGTATGTTTCGGATTCTGCGACCGCTGCTCCTCTCACTTTGTCTATGCTTGAGGTGATGCTTCACTTATACATGAATATAGAGTTTTTTTGTTTCACTTCTTTTATGCTTGTTCTGATATCATTTATTAAGTGTATTTGAAATTATTTCAGGAAATGCTCAGTTCTCCAAAAACAGCTTGTAGAGCTCGTGCATTTGATTTAATTTTGAACCTAGGTGTTCATGCTCAATTACTAGAGCCAATTATAAGTGATAATGTTTCTACAGTCGAGGAAGAATATTCTCAAGAATCATACTTTGATAGTGAAGCTAAACTTGCACCTCAAGGAAACATGAAAACAGATACTGTTAAGATGGGGACTTCCGCAGCTATTTACAATTTTGAGTCATGGATTTTGAACATTTTGTATGAGATACTGCTGCTTCTTGTTCAGGTATAATTTGGTTTCATTTCTCCTTGGGCAGCTCTAGTATCACATATAGCCTCATTGTTTTTGATCCCTTCCTAAAAAGAGAGTTTTAGCAGCTAATTTACAAGTTCTTATTATTATTCATTTATGCAGTTCTCTTGTTTGAAGTTGATAAAAAGTGAGTTGTTTTGTTCTGTTTTTTTTTTTTTTTTGGTAGTTACTTATTGGATGGATGGAGATGACTTGGTTTACAGAGTAAGAGTGTACTGAGAAAATTAAAGGGATGTAACAAAACCAGGGCAGGAAAATTGAAACATAAGCTAAGAGTATGCAAGATATAGATTGCTGGAAAAACTTACAGCCCTGGGACAATGGTGCTCTAAGTAAAATAAATAAATAAGTAAATGAATAAGTAAATAAGTAAGTAAATAAATAAAGGAAATCATCTTTTGATAAGAATTGATATGAAAACTCTCCGGTTTAAGCGACCAAGAGAGGGAAATTTGTATTGAATTACTAGAAAACAAGTACAGATAGAGGCAGAAAATTCGAGAGTCCTGCCTTCTCTCCCCTGAGCTAATGCTCTACTGAATACCAGAAATTTCCCTAATCTCCTTAATTCTCTCGGCCTCATTTTATTTACTAACATAGGCTAACAAACTCAAAATTAATTCCGTGCTGCAACCGAGACAAGTTAACTGCATGACAAACTTTCACAACCCGTAAAGACCATCCTACCCTGCCCTCTTCCCGCGCCTCACATATATTATATGAATTGGAGGCCTATCACCAACTATAATATATTTCTAGTTTTTATGACGTTAATTCTTCTCACTGTTCTTGAACCATATATTCTCTTTGATATACCTATACAGATAGAAGAGAAGGAAGAATCTGTTTGGGCTTCTGCATTAAGCTGTCTGCTGTATTTTGTTTGTGACAGAGGAAAAATCTGGAGAAACAGGTTAAACGGTCTTGACATAAGGGTGAGTTATTTTTGTATTTCCTACGTTTTTTTATATCCCAGTGGTCCAATCCAAGAATTTATGAGTACGTGTTTTTTCGCTTGCAGTTCTTTATTTTTTATGCATTTTCCATGTATATATATGTGTGTGTATCTGTTAGAGAGAAGGAAACTATATCTGTTAAAAGAACAATGAAAAATATGAAGAGTAAGAAGATGAGAGTTCTAGAGAAGGAACGTTGAGAATAAAATTGGTGATAGAGGGATGCCCGTGAGCAAAGTTATGACCTGCGCGTCTATTTCCTGTCCTCCTTTCTGTATTCTTCTATTCATAATTACTGTGCTGCATGTTGGCGAGTCTTATGTTTGATCTAATTTCATTTCACATTCTCAGGTTGTTAAGGCACTTCTAGAAATTAGCAGGAAGAATTCTTGGGCAGAAGTAGTTCATTGCAAACTTATCTCCATGTTAGCAAACATGTTTTATCAAGTCCCTGAAGGACCTTCGATGGGCGCAAGTTCTCCAGTGTTTCTTGTGGAACAGATTGATCTGATTGGTGGAATCGAGTTTATTTTTCTTGAGGTATGCTAATTATGTGTTATGAAGTTGTAATCAGTTGGTAGGATAAGCTTGATGATTAAATAAATTAGCAAGGCCCTCAACAATGAGGGCACTGTACGTGCAATTATTATCTCACAATGATTTTGTCATGTGTGCTCCATTTCCTTCGTGGGTCCTGAAAGAAACTTCAATAATATGAATGTCTAGACAATTTCTTACAAGAATTAGAAACTTAAAGAAATATATTCAATAATTTGACAAATCTTTTAACCAATTTTACAGGAAACAAAAAAAGAAAAAAAAAATCTTTCCAATCGATGCTTGTGTATAGCATTCATTCTGGAGGGTTAAAGTTTACAAAGATGCTTGTGTATAGCATTCATTCTGGAGGGTTAAAGTTTACAAAAATCGGTAATTTGTTTCACTGCTGAAGTTGATCTAACTTCAATGTGATTTTTTGGCGATGCAGTATACACTTGCAAACTCGAGGGATGAAAGGAGAAGTCTGTATTTGGTCCTTTTTGACTATGTTTTGCATCAAGTAAATGAAACATGCATAGCTACAGTGGTCACAGAGTATAGTGAAGATGAAATCCAGCCTCTTGCTGCCCTGCTTGCTCTTGCAGATGCCCCTGAAGCGTTTTATATTTCTGTAAAGCTTGGGGTTGAAGGTATTGGAGAAATTTTGAGGAGGTCAATTTCTGCTGCATTATCCAGATATCCCAATAGTGATCGACTAAATATGGTAATGATGTCTCTATGTGTTAATGCATGTGTTTGGATGTGATTAGTGATCAGAGTAATGTTAGCAAGAACAATTGGGCGATGATTTAGTTGGTTGAGTCTGTGTTAGTTTAATGTGATTATTTGAGTGGATCGTCTTGTTTAGCCCTAATAAGAGTTCTATGGACCATGTGATTTGTGTGCCTAATAATAATGCAAATAATCACTTTATTTTTCCTAAAAGAATCTCGTTTCTTCCCACTCATTCACCATTCATCCTCAAGCTCAATAATTGATACTAAAGCAATTGTTGGACCAAGGGAGATAGATTTGGCTAACGATGATGTTTAGATATTTCCATACGCCATTCTTTCGTTGTATTTTTGTTTGTGCTCTTGAATATTATTGTTTTCTGATGTTTAGTGTCACATTTTGGTGGATGATGTTATTCACCTTCTTCATGGACGTCACCTACTCTTTTCATTTTTGAAACTCTATTAAATTTGAAATTTTGTCAAAATTGATGCCATCTGAAGTTTGTTTTGAATTTGCAGCTGTTGGAGACTGTAACAGAGAAATTTGATGAGATAATAAGTTCGTTTACTCATTTGGACAGAGAGTTCTCCCATATGCTGCAGATAACGAAATCTCACAAGTTTCTTGAAAGCATTGAAGGGGGAGCACTGAGAAATGGTACTGACATGAATGCAAAACTATCATGGGCCACTTTACATTCCCTGCTTCATTCGGATAGAATTGCATACCGGCAGAATGGGTATGCCTGGTTAGGGGACCTGCTTATTGCAGAAATCAGTGAGGACAGGAGTGCAATATGGTCAAATATAAAAACTCTGCAACAGAAAATTGCTGATGCTGGTGTTCATGATTCATCCGTTGTGTTGGATGTCCCTCTATCTATTTGGCTGATGTGTGGCCTTCTGAAATCAAAGCACAACTTCATCAGATGGGGGTTTTTGTTTGTTCTAGAAAGGCTCCTCATGAGGTGCAAGTTTTTGCTAGATGAGAATGAAATGCAGCGCTCAAACAGTAGTGATGCCATGTGTGCAGACAAAGATAGCCGTCTTGAGAAAGCTAATATAGTGATAGATGTCATGAGTAGTGCCTTAACCCTTGTGTTTCAGATTAACGAGACAGACCGCATCAATATTTTGAAGGTAATTTCTCAGACCTTATGAATGCTCCAGTTTTCATACAGTTTATGATAATTGATAACAGAAAGAAGCAAAAATAATAATTGATTAATTAAATAAAATATTATAAAGCAGGGTTTGCTCTTTTCTAGCTTATCCTCAAAGCTTGTAGTCAGCGATTCTCTCATGGAATTTTCGTTGAGCATCTTTTATGTCTTTATGCGCTAACTTTCTTTCACCTCTTTACTACTTATAAACAGATGTGTGACATACTATTCTCTCAGTTGTGTTTGAGAGTTCCTCCAGTTACTGCAATTTCATTTGGAGATGATATCAGCCACAGTAGAGCTATTAGTAGCATGGATGAAAATAAAAAATTTAATGTTAACGGGTGTGGATCTCAACTGGAGAATTCTCCTGATGTTAGTAAAGATGCTGATGGCAGATTGAGCCACAATAATTACAATCTTCTTGATTATGAGACAGCATCATTGGCAGCACTGCTTCTCCAGGGGCAGGCTGTTATTCCCATGCAGTTAGTTGCCCGTGTACCTGCTGCCTTGTTCTATTGGCCATTAATTCAACTTGCTGGTGCAGCCACAGATAATATTTCATTGGGTGTTGCTGTTGGAAGCAAAGGAAGAGGGAACCTGCCTGGTGCAACATCAGATATTCGGTCATCGCTTTTGTTACTTCTAATTGGTAAATGCACGGCAGATTCTGCTGCTTTCCAAGAAGTTGGCGGGGAAGAATTTTTTAGGTGATATCTTCCTCCATTGCTCCTAGTGAACAAAATTTTCTTTTATTTTGTGCTTTGGTTTATCAAAGATTTCTTTGCTTATTATTTGTGGCAGGGAACTTTTGGATGATACAGATTCAAGGGTCGCATATTATTCTTCAGCTTTTCTTCTAAAGGCAAGGATGCTTTCTTTTTCAATTAAATATTTGCTATGTGATTTAACTTCATGTTTGCTAAATTTTTTAAGTTTCGTGTCTTGCAGCGAATGATGACAGAAAAACCAGAAAAATACCAACACATGCTTCAGAATCTTGTTGTCCGAGCTCAGCAGGTACGACTTGTCAGCAAATAGGGCTGGAAAAATCCAGTAGTACGATAAAACCAGTAAAATCAAAGTAATCACAGCATAGAAATTTCTAGAGTAAATTGATCGATCAAGATGAATATTACTGATTGTGGAATTGTGAAATAATACTAAATGAATATTACTCTCCCTCCTCCATCATCATCCATGTCAGCAGCTCCCTTTCCAGCCCCACCATCCATGTCATCACTCCTCCAGATAAGCATGCCTCATCTTGGGCCTCCTCCTTGCACAAGTAAAACGCAACAAAGGCTTTGGAGGCCCATCATAATATTAAGTATAAGATTTCGGTGATGGTAGATTGTTTATTAAACTTTCGCACACGATAGACATTATTAAATAACTGCAAGTTCATCAAAATAGAGTTGTCAAATATAGACGTCAATATTTTAGACACTGCAAACCTGCCATTGCCGTTTTGTAAACCTAACAGATTTTTTTTTTTTTTTTTTTTTTTTTTTTGTACGTATAGGTTCTTATAAGCCATTTCTTTTCTATTTTTCTTTTTCAACTTTTGCAAAGGCTCTGCTTTCTGAATTAACCTGCAAGCTCTCCCGTTTTTTTTTTTTTTTTTTTTTTTTTTTTTAAATAGAGTAACAATGAAAAGCTGTTGGAAAATCCATACCTTCAGATGCGTGGCATACTTCAGCTGGCAAATGATCTAGGAACTGGGCTATAGTCTGGTGGTTCAATTTTCGGATATTGTTTTTCTTTGTTTGGAGACGCCACATGGCTGAGTGGCTTCATGTTGCAGCTACTGGTGCTGTCTTGAGTGACGTACATTATTTCTTCAAGATTGAAATATATACATCTGAGATATGCATGATTTCTGGCCATGCACAAAGTGCTAACCTGGTCTGCGAAAGTACTTTATTCTTTCTAGAATCCCGATTTTAAACCGAAAAAGATGTGGTGCTGACAGAAAAATAATAGGAAAAAGAGTAGACAACATTTGCATGTGGTCGATTCAGCCATAGGATAATGCTGGAAATCTATTCAGATTACTATATTACTGCGACACAAGTTTGCCACTGGTTTCTGCATAGAGATCTCTGAAAAATGGTGACAGCATTAACGTCTGGTTCCGAGTTTCCATCTCTAGTTTGTACAGAAATGTAACAATTTGTAGCGGGGTTCCTTTGTTGTGTAAATTCTATTTAGTTTTATATTCAGAAGGTTTATTATGAGGCTTGTAATGGAAAGTTGGAGCAAACTAGTTGTCCAGGAAAAGGGTACTTGATTTGTTGATTTGTCTTGCTTTCAACCTAGACCTGGATGATGCACCTTAAGAGCTTCGATACATCTTCAGGTACCCGCACTCTATCTTCTGATGGTAACAACTTGTCATCTGCACTTCTTGGTAACAATTCTTCATATCTATCATCTCCACTTGTTGATAACCGTGCAAAGACGTACTCCATTGCTATTATCTTCATTTTCACTTGCAAATTAACCCGTCTCAATTTTATTATTTCAACTTTCCGACAATAGTCTGGAATCCTTGTTGCACATCCTATAGAGCCATAATCTACCTTATCCATTTCCTAAGTTGATTTTCTTGATTATCAATGGTACTTCTTCTTTTTCATGTAGGAGCAGTTCGGAATTTCATTTTCATATAGATTTCATGGGAGACTTTCAGAACATCCGTTCGTTGTACAGAATCAGAGCACTGAGATTGCTTTTGTGAAGACGTAGTTGGATAACTAGAAGCTCTGTTTTTTTTTTTCCCCCCTTCCTGCAGTGGTTCATCATCTTGGCATCAGTGGGAACAAAATTTCATGGTCTTGTACGTTTTTTGGCTCAATGGTGGTAGACAATAGATTGGATTACAACTTTTTAGGTGCCATTTTTAGAGGCAATCACGAGATGTCAATTTTTAGGGGCATCTTGACAGTTGTCCCTTTTCTCCCTAATTTTTCATAGTTTTGACATTGTAAATATGTGATTTCATTTTTTTGGCTTTCCTTTTTCCCCTCTTGATGATTAGATCCAACAAATTGCGATTGTTGTAAAATGCCTGCTGAGAAAATTGCTTCCCGTGTGGCTGTTGAGAAATTTTTTCTGGTATGAGATGAGTCGAATGTTCATTTTTTTGAATTTTTTTTTTTGAAATTTCCTATGATTCCTTGAAATCTCACTCAGTGATTTGATATGCAATGAGGCTTAGATTTCGACACATTTAACCCGGCTTATTTGAGCATCACTAAACATCAAAAAATCTTGTGCATAATAGCAAGTCTATCATGACTAAACCAACAAAGGCAAATGGGGAGACAGCTTATTGTAAAACCTTAGGCCCTGTAAAAAATATACTCAAATTATGATTTTTAATTTTAACGTTTAAAATATTTTAAACTTTTTAAGGAAAAAAATAGAATCAATGATTTTAATTTGATTATATGCAACAAAACTGGTCTTGAATTTCCCATTTAGAAAAATTACACGTGACCACTGAAGACAGTCGCTCGGTGCACATGACCAACATCTAAAAGTGCCTGCCGCTTCTTACCTGACACTTTGTTTTTGTTGTCTTTTTTGCCTGAAGTTAAATCCAAATACAACATTATAGTAGAATAGGAGAAAAAAAAAGTACATGTAATAGACTTCAGAATTCAAAAAGAAAACGAACGAGCTATCTGTCCTACTGTCTGTTTCCCCACTCTGAACTGGTCAGTCACAAAATTACATTGTTGAGATTCACAAGAGCAACTAGAATTGTAAGTGCATAAGTTTATATCCTACTATATTTCCGTCTTAACAGCCGTCAAGGAAAACCAATGACTACGTGCTAGGAAGTAGCACTATCCAAGCAATGTGTAACTGTACAAAAAGGGTTTTCGAATACGATTTCAAATTTATCGACATTCACTTTATTTGCAAAGCTTCAAGGCGGTATTTCTCCAATTCAGCATCAAGGTCTTCAGCCGTTACTTTGTTCTCATTATGGATTCTTCCCAGTTGAGGACCCCTGGAGCGCCCACGGCCGCTGCCATTATTGCCATGAAGCAAGCTCATAATGTCCATCTTTCCATGTCCATGTCCATGTCCAGGTCCCCTGTCGAAGAGCATATCGTGATTATGGTTGGTTACAAATGGAAATGCCTACCTATGAAAGCTAACATAAATCCTTTGGAAAGGTACACTAACAAATGATGAAATCCCAGTGAATTCTTGTAGTAGAAAAGGTAAAACGCTTGTTTAAAAACACAAAAAGACCATTGAAGTGATTAACAAAATGCATCCTACTATACTGATTTTTTTTTTTTTAAATGCAAAACGAGAGAATTTTATTAATAAAAAGAAAGAAGAACAACAGGAGACAAAGGAGTCCACCAAAACGGAGCAAACTAAAACGGAAAAAAACTAGCAACAGAATACTAAAGAACGGCTAAATCCGATCCCCTAAGTCTGAAAAGGGGAGAGCATTTAAGCCTTTAACTTGAGACAACCACAAAGCCACACAAAATTTAGGGCCCGTTTAGTTCGCTGATTCGAGTTTTTAATTGGAGTTGAGATGTGACTTTGACCGTGTTTGGAATTGATCCCGTTTTTGTTTTTCACATTTTTCAAGAAAGAAAAAATGAAAACGTTTCCAAAATAGCGTTTGGCGCAATAAAGACAAAAAACGGAAATGAAAACGATTTTTTAGTTTAGTGTAAAATGAGAGAAATGAAAAACGACTTTTAGTCATTTTTACATTTTTTGCTTTCGTTTTCTCCTCTCTCGATGAGGGAAAAAGATACCGAGACATTAATGGGTTTTTTTATACTGAAAACAATCTCTTGATAAAATTACCAAACGCATTTTCAAAAATGATTTCTGTCTGATATTGACAACGTTTTCATTTTCATTTTCATACAAAAAAAATCATTTTGGAACGAGTTCCAAACGCGCCCTTTATGTGAGCTTTTTACTGTAGCAAAAAAGTTAGATGTGACTGTTTCTGAGAGTTTTTTACTGTAGCAAAACTCGAATTGATTAAATGAACGGGACCTTAATTCTTTCCCAAACTACCATAACATCTTCCTCTAAGTCTTCAAAAATTCAGTTGTTCCTCTCTAACCAAACAGCCCAAGTGACGGAAAGTGTTGCTACATTCCAAAGAACAAGTCACCATTGAAGATATCCGCAACCAATCTAGGAATTGCCCAAGAAACTCCAAACTTGTTTAAAACTCGGTACCAAACGCTTAGTGAGAAGGGCCAATGAAGGAAGAGATGATCCAAAGTTTCGCTATTTCTTTTACAAAGGACACACCATCCAGGAGCAAAGTAAAAACAGAGAACAGATATTTTCGGAATAAGGATTCAACTAAACTACATTATGCTCTATTACACGGGAATATAAAGTTCCCTGCTTATGTACAAATTAGGTAACTAATCTACCTAATTAAAGAGAAATGAACGGCTAGCAAATATCACCTAAAATCCCTCTTTGACAACCGAGATACACTATGACAATCTAGGATAGCTACTATGACAGCAGCCTATCTACATTCTATATATAGTGCATATTGACCATAATTATTTCAGAATTTTTCAACACTCCCCCTTAAGCTGGCATGAAGATGTCCACGGCGAGCTTGCTGGTAAAACTTTCGAACTGTGCCTTAGGAAGACCTTTGGTGAGAATATCCGCAACTTGGTCAGTGGTTGGTATGTAAGACATGCATATCACACCACTGCCCAACTTTTCCTTGATAAAGTGTTTATCCACTTCTACATGTTTTATCCTGTCATGTAGGACCGGATTGTGCGCGATCGATATTGCTGCCTTGTTGTCACAATAGACCTTGATCGGTGTAGGTATAAGAACCCTCAATTCATCCAAAAATCTTTTTATCCATAAAACTTCACAAAATTCATGTGCCACTGAACGAAACTCGACTTCAGCACTACTTCTTGCTACTACACTCTGTTTTTTACTCCTCCAAGTAATCAAATTCCCTCCAACAAAAGTGCAATAACCTGAGGTGGATCTTCTGTCACTTACACTATCTGCCCAATCTACATCTGTATAAGCCTCTAGCTTAAGGTGGTTCTATTTTTGAAGATAAGTCCCTTCCCAAGAGTTCCCTTGAGATACCTAAGAATTCTGAAAACAACTTCAAAGTGAGCAGTCCCCGGTGAGTGCATGAACTGACTCACCACACTTACTGCAAAAGCTTATGTCAGGTCATGTGTGAGCCAAATAAATTAGTCTCCCAACTAATCTTTGATATCGTTTCGGTCACTTTCATCGGCAGTGGCTGGTTCTAGCTTCAAATTGGACTCAATCAGAGTATCTGCTGCCTTACAGCCTGTCATGCCAGTTTCTTTGAGTAAATCGAGAACATACTTTCGCTGGTTTATGAAGATGCCTTCCCTGGATCTAGCAAATTCCATACCTAGGAAGTATTTTAGGGTTCCCAGGTCTTTGATCTCAAATTCAACATCCAACTTCTTCAAGTTGTTGATTTTTACAAGATCAACCCCTTTCATGATTATATCATCTACATATACAATCAAGATAGCTATTTTACCTCCAGTTGAGTGTTTGAAGAACAGTGTATGATTAGCTTGGCTCTGTGTGAAGCCATGCTTTCTGACAACATTACCAAAATGCTCAAACCATGCTCTTGGGGATTGTTTTAGACCATACAAGGATTTCTTCAGCTTGCACACTTTACTCTTCCCAAGACATTCTTCAAACCCGAGTGGTAGATCCATGTAAACTTCTTGAAGATCTCCATTTAAGAATGCATTTTTGACATCTAACTAATGGAGATTTCAATTGCAATTAGCTGCAAGGGAAAGAAGTATTCTGATGGAATTTAGCTTAGCAACAGGAGCAAAGGTGTTTTGGTAGTCAATACCATGAGTTTGAGTAAATCCCTTTACTACGAGTCTTGCTTTGTATCTTTCCACACTACCATCGGCTTTATGTTTCACAGTAAACACCCATTTACACCCAACTGTCTTCTTATCGGTCAGCAGGTCAATTATACTCCAAGTGTCATTCTTCCTAAGAGCGTTCATCTCTTCCATTACTGCTGATTTCCAATTCGGATCACCTAATGCTTCCTGAACAGTTCTTGGAACAAACAAATCAACAATCCTTGACACAAATGCTTTATGATTGTCTGACAATCTTTCATAGGACAAATACTTAGCAATAGAATGTCTAGTGCAAGTTCGTGTTCCTTTTCTTAGAGCTATTGGAAGATAAAGATCAATTGGGGAGGAATCAGACAATTCAAGTGATAGAGGAGTAGGAAGAAAGGACGGATTACTTTGAGTGGTTGTGGAAGGACCATTACCCGGTGGATCAGACTGAACATCCGCCGAAGAAATAACAGGTGCCGTAGTGTCTTTGCAAAGTCTCCTTCGGGTATAAACTTGAAGTTCAAAATGAGGAATATTATGTCCCTCTTGGAGTACTTCTCCCCGTCTATGATGCAACAACATTTAGCAAAGTAAGATTAGGAAATTCACGAGTTTCCAGATGTTCAACAGATGTTTCCTAGATTTGTTTATCAAAGGTGATTAAGGTATTAACTCAGAAACATTTGGAATAGGTAGAGCTATAGTTTCCCAAAAATTATCTTCCTCAATTACACTCTCCCCCTGAAGAGAATTTTTCTGAAAGAAAGGTAATTTTTCAACAAAGATTACATCCATACTTTCAAAAAATTTCCTTGTGACAGGATTAAAACATTTATAACCCATTTTATTAGATGCATACCCAATGAAGACACTTTTCAGATTTTGGATCTAGTTTGGATCGAGGGTTATTTGGTATGTAAACATAACACGTGCAACCAAAAACTTTTAGAGGTAGATCGGCACTTAACTGAGATGTGGGAAAAGCCTTTTTCAAACAATTTAATGGTGTGTCAAATTTCAAAACTCGAGATGCTATTCTATTTATCAAATAAGAGGCGGTTAGAAGAGCATTACCCCAAAGGTATTTAGGAACATTCATTGAAAACATGATGGCACGAGCAACTTCAAGCATCTATTTTTCCTTTCAGCAATTCCATTTTGTTGTGGTGTATCACGACAGGTAGATTGGTGAACAACGCCTTTCTCCAAAAGAAATGTCCCAAGTACTTGTTAAAATATTCAGTTCCATTATCTGTTCTTAAAATGCCAATCTTAGTTTGAAATTGATTTTCATTCATGGGGAAAAAATCTCTAAAACATTGTTCAACTTCAGATTTCTTTTCCAACAAATATACCCAACACACTCGAGTATGATCATCAATAACCATTTTTTCCCAGAAAGTGTGTTAACCTTAGATGGCGCCCAAACATCACTATGAAATAAATAAAATGGTTTTGATGCAAGATAAGGTTTCAAAGGAAATGAAACTCAATGATCTTTAGCCAAATGACAAGCCTCACAATGTAACTTTGAACAATCAATTCCTTTAAACAATCCAGGAAATAAATGTTTAGGATATGGAAAACTAGGATGTCCTAATCTCTTATGCCACAACATTATTTGATCATAAACAAAGATTGAACTAGTACTACCTAATCCCTGAGCTTTTTTTATTCCCGAAAGAAAACTCATCAAAGTAGTACAGTCCGTTGCTTCAGTCCTGAAAAACACAATGGGAACGAAGAAAAAAGATAGAACAGTTTTGATAATTTGCTAACAAAGAGAAGATTACAAGCAAGTTTTGGAACATGTAGGACTGAATTAAGAGTATTTTTTTCGGAAATTCTAACATGTCCTTTGCCTGCATTTGGTGAAAAACTACCATCAACCATTCTCAACTTTTTCAACACCTGAACAAGGAAAATATGACCTAAACAAATGTGAAGAACTTGTCATGTGATCAGAAGCCCTTGAATCAATGATCCAAGGGCCGGATTTTGCAAGAACAGAGAGTGCCAAAGGTTCACTACCTAAATGTACCACGGAACCGACAAGAATACTAGGTGATGAATGGGATTTCAGCAACTTAAGGAGATGGTCTAACTGCTCCTTACTGAAAGGAGAAGATTCGGCTTCATTTGCAACAAAGGGTTCTATTGATTTCCCACAGATCCCGTGTATGGCGTGCTTTGCCACAGTAATCACAGCGTAGAAGATTTATGTCTGCTCCACGTGGGTTTTGAGATGTTCTGTGACTAATTTGGGCTTCGGGAATAGCCAAAGCTGACCCCTCTACAGGTCTGGTTGGACCAGAATTCTTCTTCCCCAACATCACATGTCTGCGGCTCTCCTCTCGGCGTACTTCAGCAAAGGCTTCACCAATCAAAGGCAGTGGGTTCCTTCCAATTAGTCGGCCACGCACCTCTTCAATTCAATGTTCAAACTGGCAAGAAATTTGAACACTCGGCTGACATCTCCCATCTTCTTGTAATGATTACAGTCCTTTGATGATTTCCATTCGTAATCATTAAACAAGTCAAGGTCCTACCAAATTCTTTTGAGTGAATTGAAACATTTTGTAACGAAATCCTCACCTTGGCGAATTTCTCCAAGCAGCAACGTTAGCTCGTACACTTGGGATTGATTCCCGAGGTCAGAATACATTTGTGACACATTATCCCACAGATCTTTGGCGGTGGAATAGCACATGTAATTGGCACCAATCTCCTCGGCCATGGAATTAACCAACCAGGTCATATACCATTGAATTTTCAGCATCCCAAATGGCAAGAGTTGGGTCCTTCACGTCAGGCTTCTTTGCATCTCCTGTTATGTAACCGATCTTACCCCTTCTTCTGATACATTCGGACTGTGACCATCGAAGAAAGTTGTCTCCATTGAGCCGAATGGTGTTATCTGTAGAGGATGATTCTCATATGGATTTCGGACAGTTTGGGGTTCAGGCCAAGATGATGATGACCGAGACTGAGTGGATTCAGACGTGGTCGTGGACATTGTGGGAGGAAAGAGCAGGTTTAAACCCTAGAATTCTTTCTGCTCTGATACCATAAAAACAGAGAACAGATATTTTCGAAATAGGGATTCAACTCAATTGCATTATGCTTACATGGGAATATAAAGTTCTCTGCTTATGTACAAATTAGGCAACTAATCTGCCTAATTAAAGAGAAATGAACAGCTATCAAATATCTCTTAAAATCCCTCTTTGACAACCGGGATACACTATGACAGTCTAGGACAGCTACTATGACAGTTTATGACAGCCTATCTACATTCTATATACAGTACATATTGACCATAATTATTTCAGAATCTTTCAACACAAAGCTAAGGCTTTCTTCTTTGTAACTAATCATGAGTGTTAAGCTCACTTGAAACAAGCAGCCAATTGAACACCTAAACTTTAATAGGAACTGAGGCTTTGCAAATGAAATCATAGAATTTGAAATCAGGAAGAGAACTATCATCAACCAAAGAATTAAACTATGATTTACTGGAAAACAGCCCATGACCCTCAAGATTCCAAACCCATCTATCTGTCAACATCACATTAAGCCTAACCCCCTCCAAACAGCCTAACAACTCCAAAATCTTACCCATCTCTCTCACTAGGATCCCTACTAAAGAAAAAATTCCAAGAAACATTGTTGTCATGATCAATAGAGTAAAACGAAGGAATTGGAGCATTTTTAAGAGTTAAAATTCTAAAGACTCAGAAAATGAATAGAGAAAGAAACTTCCCCCAACCACACATCTTCCCAAAATCTCACTCTACTACCATCCCATACCTTAATTTTAACATGGCTGAAAATTCATTCGGCAAGGCTTGAATTGCTTTCCAAGGACATCTAAATGTTACCCTACCACCCTCTCTGACCTCCAACCAACAAAATCCGATCCACATTTGCTACTAATCACCTGATGCCAAAGTGCCCCTCCTTCAATCGAGAACCTCCAAAGCCACTTTGAAAGAAAAGCTTTATTTCGAGAAACCGAGTTGCCCACCCCAAAACCTCCTTTCTCCTTAAACTTACAAACCTTCTCCCAAGCTAGAAGGTGATCCGAGCTAGCCTCCTCCAAACCTCCCCAAAGGAAATCTATCATCATTCTCTCAATAATCTCTGCCACTCCTTTAGGAATTCTAAAGAGAGATAAAAAAAATAAATAGGTAAATACGATAACCGATTTGATTAGAGTCAATCTCCCTCCTCGGGATAGAAACCCTCTTTTCCACCCGTCGAGATGCTTTGCAACTCTTGAAACGGCCAAACTCCCACTAAGCATCTAACACAACCAGCCAGTCTCTCCACTTCCTCCACTTCTAAGTTAGTTCCCAAGATAACACTCTTGCCAACTTTAATCTTCAAACCAGATACAAGACAAAAAAAGTCCAGAATACTCATTAAGATACGAAGATCACCTTCCTCTTTATCTAGAAAGAAAAGGGTATCGTCAGCAAATTGTAGGTGGGAAATATTGATTCCTTCTTTACCAACAACTAAGCTCCTCAAAGCCCTTTGACCTACTACTTTATCAACCATTCTACCAAGAGCATATGCCACCAGAGTAAACAAGAAGGAGAAAGTGGATCTCCTTGTCTTAACCCTCTTGAACCCCGAAATTTCCCCTCAGCCTACCATTTATCATAACTGAAAAGGAGACTGACACCCTCTAATCCACCTCCTCTATCTCTCACCAAAGCCTTTTTGTTCTAAAACAAACTCCAAAAAATCCCACTCTACATGATCATATGCTTCTCAAAATCAATTTTGAACACGACCCCTTGTTTGCCTCCCGCACAATAGTCCTTAACTACTTCATTAGCAATCAAGACAACATCTAAGATTTGTCTTTCGGCAACGAAAGCC
Organism: Morus notabilis; assembly: GCF_000414095.1. Lineage (NCBI taxonomy): Eukaryota > Viridiplantae > Streptophyta > Magnoliopsida > Rosales > Moraceae > Morus > Morus notabilis. Next base: position 469,674 of record NW_010360565.1, on the reverse strand, counting down.
CCTTCCTCCTCCAAAATCGTACTCTCCAAAACATTCTTGAAGCGAGAAACCAACACCTTAGCAATTATCTTGTACAAACTAGTGACAAGGCTTATCGGCCTAAAATCACTAATCTTGCATGAGTTTAGTTTCTTAGGAATTAGAGCAATGTAGGTTTCGTTGGTGATTCCATTAACGACACCATTAGAATGTGAAGGTTTTAGGGAATGATTATTCTCTCATTGATAAAAACATGTATGTACAGCCCTACTTATACATTAGGTCTCTGTTCACCCTAGCACTAATTACATAATTACTGATTCCATATAGAATCCAGAAATAAAGAATAAAACAGGAAACAAACCAGAAATTAAGAAACTACCATAAATAGAGATATTGGGAATAATCCTAAATCTCTATATTCCTAATTTACTATTGTCAACTATTCTAGAATTTCCTTAACCGAGTATTTCTACACTCCCCCTCAAGCTAGGCGTAAATGTTGATCAAGCCTAGCTTGGAACTCAATTCTTCAAAATTCTTCCTTGGCAGAGCTTTAGTGAGAATATATGCTATTTGCTGACTTGTAGAGACGTGTAGTAAACTCATGATCCCGTTGTCTATCTTTTCTTTGATGAAGTGACGATCTATCTCCACGTGTTTTGTTCGATCATGATGAACAGGATTTTTAGCTATATTGATAGCTGATTGATTGTCACAGAATACTTTCATAGGAGATGGGATACCAATCCTTAATTCACTGAGTAATCTGTCTAGCCATAGACCTTCACAAATGCCAAGTGCCAGTGCTCTGAATTCTGCTTCTGCACTGCTCCGTGATACTACTAGTTGTTTCTTACTTGGCCAAGTAACTAGGTTTCCCCATACATACGTGCAATAACCAGAGGTGGACCTCCGATCAGTGATAGATCCAGCCCAACCAGCATCTGCAAATACTTCAATGTCTCTTCTTGTTGCTTTTCCGAAGTATAATCCCTTGCCTGGTGTCGTTTTCAGATATCTCAATATTCGATTGACTGCTTCCATGTGTTCCTCAGTAGGTTCATTCATGAATTGGCTTACCACACTGACTGCGAACCCAATGTCTGGTCTAGTGTGGGAAAGATAAATTAGCTTCCCCACAAGTCTCTGGTATCGCCCTTTTTCCACTAGAGTACTTCCCTCTTTTGCTCCAAATTTGGTACCTGAGTCAAGAGGGGTCTCGGCTGGCTCACACCCAAGCATGCCTGTCTCCCTAAGAAGATCCAACACATATTTCCGCTGTGACACCAAGATTCCATTCCTTGATCGAGCTACTTCCATTCCAAGGAAATATTTTAGGTTTCTCCTTGGTTTCGAACTCCTTGGCAAGTAGTGTCTTGAGTTTGAACAATTCATCTTCATTGTCTCCCGTGAGAATGATGTCATCCACATATACGATGAGAATTGCTATCTTCCCTTCCAATGAGTGCTTAACAAAGAGTGTGTGATCCGCTTGGCATTGTGAGTATCCATACTTCCTTACTATTTTATTGAAACTGTCAAACCATGCTCTAGGAGATTGTTTTAATCCATAGAGAGACTTCTTAAGTTTGCATACTTTATTTATAGTAGCATGAGACTCAAAACCAGGAGGAATGTCCATGTAAACTTCTTCTATAAGGTCCCCATTAAGGAAGGCATTCTTAACATCAAGTTGGTAGAGAGGCCAATTAAGATTTGTAGCCAATGAAAGTAATACCCGAATAGTATTCAATTTGGCTACTGGAGCAAAGGTCTGTTGATAATCAATGCCATATGCTTGAGTGAGCCCTTTAGCAACCAGCCGTGCTTTAAATCTGTCCACATTACCATCTGCCTTGTATTTGATATTGAATATCCACTTGCACCCCACTGTACGCTTCCCATTTGGTAGCTCTAAAATTTCTCAAGTTCCATTCTTCTTTAGAGCCTTCATTTCTTCCCACACTGCCGTTTTCCATTCTGGAATAGACAGGGCTTCGTGGATGGAGTTAGGAACCTGCACCTTGTCTAATTCTGCCACAAAAGTATGATAGTTCGGCGACAATTGTTTATAAGATACAAAATTGTGAATTGGATGACTAGTACAAGATCGCACTCCTTTCCTTAATGCAATTGGACAATCAAGATCATCAATATTAGGCTCATCTATAATGTTCACAGGGCTGGTGTTACCTGATGATAGAGTCTCAAGAACTCTTGGATCCGGTTCAGCCTCTTGACGCTGCTCAGGAGGTGCTTGTTGCTCTACATCCTCTTGAGTTTTCTTCCTTCAGGAATATACAATGAACTCACCATTGTTGGCAAGTTTCGGATGTTGGATAGGAATTGAGGTTGGGAGGTCATCTGAACTAGTGTTTTCGGATTGAAAATTTGGGACAGACATGGTGGTGGTGATGGCCGGACCAGTGGTGGTGATGGCCGAACCAGTGACGGGGTCTGAAGGATGACTTGATGATGGAACATCTATGTCCCAAAGCTGGTATTCTTGTACATTCTCCTCCTGAATAGCTGATTTGGGAAAGTATGGTGTATTTTCAAAGAATGTGACATCCATTGAGGTGTAGAATCGCTTTGTGACCGGGGAATAGCACTTGTACCCTTTTTGATTTGGGCTGTAACCAAGAAAAATACATTTGAGGGATTTAGGATCAAGTTTGCTTCTGTGTTGTTGATGGATGTGAACAAACGCAGAGCAACCAAACACTTTGAATGGAATGGTTGAGAGAAGTCTGGACTTTGGGTAGGAAAGAAGAAGAGACTGACATGGGGTTTGAAAGTTTAGGACTCGTGAGGGCATTCGGTTTATGAGATGGGTTGCTGTGAGTACGACTTCCCCCCAAAAATGTTTTGGAACGTGGGTGGAGAACATAAGTGATCTAACAACCTCTAAGATATGCCTATTTTTCCTTTCTGTCACCCCATTTTGTTGAGGGGTATCAACACAAGAACTTTGGTGTATAATACCTTGATTTTGTAACTATTCCCCGAGAAAGATTTTAAAATATTCCCTGGCATTATCTGTGCGGAATATTTGTATTTTGGTGTGGAATTGGGTTTGAATCATGGTATTAAAATTCTTGAAGATTTGTTCAACTTCTGATTTTTCTTTCATGAGAAATACCCAAGTAATCCTAGTATGATCATCAACAAACAACACAAACCACCTTGTTCCAGTGATGTTTTTAACCCGAGAAGGTCCCCATACATCACTGTGAATCATTGAGAATGAATGGGATTTTTGGTATGGTTGAATTGAGTATGAACTACGAGTGTGTTTAGCAAACTGACAAATATCACACTGAAAATCTTTTGGACTTTTATTGATGAATAATGAAGGAACAAGTTTTTGAAGGTAAACAAAGTTTGGATGGCCTAGCCTATAGTGCCATAACATGATTGCACTATCATTATTGGATTGAAAAACAGAACAAGAAAATTTTGTAAGTTGCTGGTTTTGCATGTCCGAATCTACCATGTGAGGTTGTTGTCCCCGTGGATGGTCATTCTTGAGAATATAGAGCCCCAAGCACATCCTAGCATTGCCAATCATCTTCCCCGAATCCAGGTCCTAGAATTTACAAGAGTTTTGGAAAAAATTAGCAACACAATTATGCTCATGAGTGAGTTTACTAATTGATAAGAGATTGCAATCCAAATTAGGGACAAGAAATACGGAGTTTAAGGTAAGGTCCTTTGATACAACTACGGATCCTTTCCCTATGACTCTTGAGCGTGATCCATCTGCAATCCTGACAGTAAAGTTCTCATTACAAGAACTATAAGTGGTGAACAACCTTGCATCTCCAGTCATATGGTCAGAGGCTCCTGAATCCACAATCCACGGTTTGTACATCTCTCGTGTTGTATTGAAGGCATTTAGGAGATTACCTTCATGAGCCAGAGACACAGTTCCAACTTCTAAGGTATTGGCATGGTGCGGGTTGATCAGTTTCTGCAGAAACTCCATTTGCTCTTTGTTGAACAGATTCTGCTCGGGTTGTGGAGGATTTGTTTCGCTGGAGACGAGATTGCTGCGTCCTTCTCTGTTGTTTAGCCTTGCCGGCTTCCAATCTGCTGGCTTTCCATGAATTTTCCAGCAGTTCTCCTTTGTGTGACCGGGTTTACGGCAATGATCACACCAAGATCGTCCTCTCCTTGCTTTCGAATCTCCAGCTTGGTGTTGGGGCCCCTGAGCAATAAGGGCAGATACTTCTGGGCTGTGAGCAGCAACTGTAGGTCCCATCATCACCCTCTTTCGGCTCTCTTCCATGCGGACTTCCGAAAAAGCTTCTCAAACACTTGGCAGTGGTTTCATCCCCATGATTCTTCCTCGAACTTCATCTAGTTCTTTGTTGAGTCCCAACAAGAACTTATAAAGTCTTTTCTTCTCAACGATCTTCTTGTATTTCATTCCATCTTCAGGACACTTCCAATCATGTTCTTCAAACATGTCCAAGTGCCAATTCCTTGTGAGGGTATTAAAATACTGAGTCACAGAAAGATCACCTTGACGCAGATCATGGAGAATGCTCTCCACGGCAAATAACTCAGATGAGTTATCGAAATTGGAGTATGTCTCTTTGGCTGCGTCCTAGATTTCTTTGGCAGTCCCATACAGTAGGCAATTCTCCCCAATCTCGTTGGTCATAGAATTGATAAGCCAAGACATGACCATGTTGTTCTCGGCCTTCCAAAGTTTATACTTCGGATCTTTTCCTTCCAGTGGTGTTGCTGCCCCAGAAAGATAATCTTCTTTCCCTTTTCCACAGACAAACATCATAACGGATTGTGACCAATGGAGGTAGTTTTGGCCATTGAGTTTATGTCCAGTAATGGACTGAATAAGGCCAGCGGAGATGCCATTGTTGCTGGTGGTAACAGCTTCGGAGGAGGAGGAAACCTCTTATGGAGATTGACTCTGGCGGCTCATTGTCATGCCGTACTTGGTCATCTATTTCAGGATCAAAGGAGGCGGCTCTGATACCATGAAGGTTTTAGGGAATTATTATTCTCTCATTGATAAAAACATGTATGTACAGCCCTACTTATACATTAGGTCTCTGCTCACCCTAGCACTAATTACATAATTACTGATTCCATATAGAATCCGGAAATAAAGAATAAAACAGGAAAAAAACCAAAAATTAAGAAACTACCATAAATAGAGATATTGGGAATAATCCTAAATCTCTATATTCCTAATTTACTATTGTCAACTATTCTAGAATTTCCTTAACCGAGTATTTCTACAGAATGGAATTCCTCCAATACCTCTACAAGATCATTTTTCAGCATCTCCCAACAAGATTGAAAAAGGGACAATGAATAACAATCCGAACCTGGAGACGTATTCCCGTCACACTCAAAAACTTCCTCTCCCTCAATGCTTCTACCATCTGTGGTTTCCAATCTTGAAATTGAGTTCCTTGCCTTTCTAGAATTCACAAAGCGGTGAAACAATTTTGTATTTGCATCTCCTTCCTTAGCCCAAGTGAACTTTGACTTCATTTTGATAGCTCTATCCTCCTTCAATATTACCTCACTCAACTCCCTTTTGAGTTTGCTTCTTTCCTCCAAAATCGGTGGACCACTCCGAACTCCCTTCCTTTTTATCAATCTCCAAAATTCTCTTGGATAACCTTGATTTTCAATTCTTAAGTCTCCAAAAACCTCCTGAGTCCAAATCTTTAAATGACTTCTAATGTTCTTAAGTTTAATCATGAATTTGTACCCTGCCCAACCTTGAATAGTCTCCTCCCTCTACCAACCAGCAAAACTCTCCTTGAAATGATGATCATCCAACCACATATTTTCAAAACAAAACGGTGAAGGTCCCCATGATGGTGGATTTGTCGTCAAAATAATCAGACAATGATCTGAAACATTCCTAACCGCCACTTCTTGTCGAATATAATTGAAACATCTCACCAAAATTGGAAGAGAACAAGATCCTATCCAACCGCAAGCAAATAGGAACTTCTCTGAAGTTAGACCAATTGTATAGAGCATTGTTTAGAGGCGGATTTATCACTTCCATTTCTCTTATCAACTTGTCAAATCTTCTCATACTCCGAGTGTACGTCGAGCTATTTTCTTTTTCATTAACGTTCCGAACCACATTGAAATCTCCGCCCAAGCACCAATTACCACCACACACTACCCATAAGCCCACAATTTCATACCAAAAAGAGTCCATGCCAAAGATTTGGTTGGATCGTAAATACCTGTGAACCACCAATCCTCTCCATCCCTCCTAACATGAATAGAAACTGAAAAATCGCCAATCAAGCTTTCCACCACATTCACTCTTCTAACATCCCAAACCACCAAAATACCTCTAGATCTTCCCATAGATGGCAAGAAAACCCATTCTTTGAATCTCGACTTCCAAATGCTACTTATAAACCTCCTCTTCACTTCCTCTCTCTTGAGCTCTTGCAGAACCAAAATATCACAATCTTCCTTGAAAACAACCTCCTTAATGCTCCCTCTTTTCAAACGGGAGCCACTTCCCCTAACATTCCAAGACATAATCTTCATTTAAGAACGTGTGTGCCCCTTTTACTGGTTGACTTTTCATAGTTAGCATTAAAAGTCGGATTTTGCAATTCTCTACTTCCCCCTTTTTTCCTTACTTGTCTATTTTTGCTCTCTTCCTTTCCTTCTTTCCTGTTCGGTACCAATAACATTTAACCTCTCCAATGTCCACCACATCCCCCCACTTAACCAATTTGCCATTGTATCTCCACTGATCCGTTTCTCAACATTCAGGTTCCTCCTATGATTCCGACAACTCCATTCTTTCCATCGATTGCTCCTAACAAATCACCTACGTTACCCAGGCCTTCTCCATCCTTCCCAATCTTTCCACCCAAGCTTTCTCCCTCACCACCCGAACCTTCTTTAACCTCTCCCAACATTTTCGATACTCTGCCCTCACCGCCCACACACTCCTCACCCTCACTCGACACAAGACCTAAGGACTGCTCACTGTGAGTGATTGCTTTAGGGGTACTCAAGATTTGTAAGGGAGTAACGACAAAAATTTCTCGGTTCAAATTAAAGCTAGGGTCAAAATGACTTACATGATTCATGTAACCCGAACCATCTTGATTGTCATACAGAATTAGCCTTACCTCTTCTAACCCAACAAACTGTTGTGGGTCCCTTTCCATTTGAGCGTCCGTATATATCCAAAGCTTCCTTATCTTTGTCAGAACTACTATCTTCTTCTAGCGATGAGTTTGAGGCACCGTTCCTGACAAAATCATTGTCACTTGATTCCCCTGTGAAATCTTTGCAACCCGCATCATCAACGCCATCTAATTAATGATCCTCACGCATGTACCATATTTTCTGCAAATCACCCTTTGAAAAGGATTGTCTGAAACGCTTTATTGTCCCCTCTAAACCATCTACCTCGTTCGAACCATCATCCTCACACAATTGCAAAGTGCAATTAACTGTCACTTCTTTGTTTAAATGGTTCGAATTGCAATTTTCATCCCACCGCTAAGTTAACCCAACAAAAAATCCTCAAGGTTCTTTGGAGATGCTTTGAGAAATTGTGGCTTTGCTTTTGAACTCAACAATTCTGTCGCAAGTCCCAATCTGCTTGTCGTTTTCCTTGAGTCAATTTGATCGGAAATTTCTCCCATGTGAACTGCTCGTGATTCACTTGACTCCCAACCTGTGACGTTTTGGGTTTGTTGGGTCAAAGGGTTGATCTAGATTGTCTGGGTTGGCCGACAATTAAATTCAACTTCCATTCTATTTTGAAAGGGGAAAATAAAACAAATACCCCTTAAAAGTGTAGGGATCAAGATTTCTACCCCGTATTCTTGATTAGTAACCTATTTAGTCAAATAACTATACTAACAAAAGCGTATTAATCAAGAATGAGGGGGGTAAACATCCTGCAAAAATTCTGCAATTTTCTCAAATTTTTTTGAAATTCTAAATTCTTAAAGAGGTAGTCCATTTTTGGTTGGGCTTTTGCTATTCAGCCCAAATTGGTTGTTGAGTAGAAACCCTTCCTCTGATCTCTTATCTTCCTCATACACTTTAATCAAATTTAGTGCCTCAAACCTATTGTTCCCTGTATTATAATTACCCCCTAAATTATTGGAGCACTCGCCAATTGTTTTCTTGATAAATGAACAGCATGTGACATCCGACTCCTCTTTCTTCAGGTTCTCCTAGAAAGCGTTGGCATGGCTTGCTAGTTGGACATGCTACATCCGCGTTGTCTATCGGTGTGCTTGCCTCGTCAGTTTGCCCTAGACACGTGGCATCACCGTCATCCGAAGACTCCTGATGTGCCCTAAGGAACCAAAAAGTAGGATAGGGTCAGTTAAGGATCGCTAGATCAAGAGGAGAGGATTCTCGTTTGGTTGGCTATGCTTCAGCTAATTGGCCGGGATTTGTGGAATTCGAATTACTTGGAGATCAAGTAAAAGTGTGGGGGCTGGAAGGAAAGGTATTTTCTGGGTTCTTTATGGGTTGAGAACTCGTGAAAGGGGCAGGGCATTATCAAGAAAAACGTGAGAGAAAGAAAGAAAGAAAACATGGATCGAACATTGCAGTTGTTTGATAAGGAAGCTCCGCCACAAACAAAGGACACGGGCTGGTTCGCCACAACTAGGTTGGCTCTCTAGTTGATAAGAACTCTAGGGATTCTCGCCACCAAAGACACTTGGATAAGAGAAAAGAGAGACTTTCTGAAAAAGAGCAATTCAAACTCAGTATTTTCTTATTGACATCCCAATGCTGGGCATGGGGCTTTATTTATAGCCTTGACCTTGTTACATAAAAAGGAAATAAACTTCAACAAGAAAAGGAAACTAGAAAATAATCTAGATTTGTCCTAAATTGGGAAACTAGGGAAAATACTTGGTGACCAAGAAATTGCCTTAATTCCCATTACAACTTGATTGAAACAAAAACAGGAAACAAAACATAAAACAAAAACAAGAAACAAGCCACAAAAGGGAAATAACAATTGACCTCTCCTTCCTTTTCCTTATGGCGTGTAGATTTCTTCCAAAAGAAGCTAGGGTTTTCTTCAAATACGTCCAGCCTTCCTTTGTCGTCCAAAAAAATAGAGTAAATTGACTAATTTACCCCTAGAGCGTGTGATAGGACCGGAATAGGAATTCTCCTCATGATGAAGCTCATCAACTCCACCTCATCATCATCATCATCAACCTTCGAACACCACCTCGATTTTCCTACTCCAAAACCTTCAGCTACCTTTGGCCTCAAATTTTTATCCAGATTAAAGAAACCCATAGTTTTCTTTCCCCAACATCTAATTTCTAGAGTCAATGGAATAAAACCTTTTGCCATACCTTTTAGTTGAATTTTGGCATAACATAAGAACTTCAAACTCGTCGTGTCGTTAGCTACGTTGAGAAGGCCTCCGAGCTTGTTTCGATGACATTGAATGTGTGTCTATTCGACATATGGAGTGGAAGTCCCTCTATTCCAATCCAATTGTTCATGCCTTATAGTTTAACGCTTTCCAATGAGTTTCGATACACCATATCTTGATCGTAATTGCATGACGACCTTTGGGACAAGCACTGCCTTCCTCCACAAGCATGTCACGTTCATGATCGTTATGACACCATACTATTGTTGTCTGCAAACAGAGGACATATGTTAGTTTTCCTATGAAGTTTTTCACTTGAAATCTCTATCCATCCTTCTTCCAACCAATCCCTGTAAACAACCACAGCTCTCTCCCACCTCTTCTCTACATTTTCTTCTTTTGCATATGATATGCTCTCATGCTTAGAAGCAGCTCGATTGATCACTTTCCTTTTGAGAGATTCATTCTCAAGGATTTGGCTCTTCTTGTTAAAGAAGTTTTTCAAGCACCCTTTGAACTCCCGCCACCCTCTTCTATTATCCTCCCCATGGATAATGACATTCTTCACCTCGCCTCTGTTGATTCTCATCACCTTCAGAAATTCTCTCGTGACATTTCTCTTTATCTCCACAACTAGGACATATGATGAACCTATTTCGCAAGAAAACTCCTACGTTTTTTGCAACCATCACCTGAGACGCAACTTCCATTAAACAAAGAGCACCACCCAAGTCAAGACTAACCTCGAAACTGGTGACTCGATTTCATACTTTGCCCATAATCTATAATTTGTAAAATGAATACCTTATGTTTGGTTCTAAAATCTTGATCACAATAACTCATTATGGACTAGATAAGGATTGCTAACCATAAGACTCCGACTTTAAAATTCTAGAGAGAAGGTAGAGCTTCTCTCTCTACTGCATGAACCTTACTACCGTGCATGTTTTACTGTTTCTATCTCAACCAGTGCTGATCGACAGAAATAATCCTTTGTTCCACTTGATCTCAATATTCGATGACAAGAAAGAGCATCTTTTGTTTGAGTTGGTCTACATACATTAAAATCTGACATGGTCTAGAATGCAAGAGAAGAGAGATAGAAGGTGAAAAGTGATGGAGAGAAAAAAAAAGAAAAAAAAAAAGAAAGAAAACTATTAAGTTCATTAAGTTTTTTTCAAGCTATTAAGTTATCTTACCCTTCAAAATTCCAACCCAAAGAATGTTTAGATACGAGAATATATGGAAAACTGATCAAACCAAAAACAAAATAAACTGTACATACCTTTTGAAGGCGCTAATAGGTTTTCCCAAGATCCCATCTCCAGTTGGTGGAAGAGCATGTGGAGTAACCACATTCACTCCAACAAGTTCAATTTTCAGTGGTTTTCCATCGAGACGAACAGTGTCGTACCTCTTGATAGCTGCAAGAGCATCCAAGTAGTGTACAAAGACAACTTCTGCTGTTCCCTGAACAAAAGCAAGCTTTCTAAGTTACTTGAATGCTTCTTAAAAGGAATCTCAAAAATGCAAAGCAGTGAAAATACCTTTGATTTTCCATTCTTATCATAATGGATTGTATTCTGCATCACTTCACCAACATCAGAGAAGAGAATCTGCCCATTTGAGAAGTAGGTCTTAGCCCTTTCTAGAGACATGATTAAAGACATCTTTTGAGCTTTAAGACTAAGATTGGTGAATATATTCCAAGTTACATCAAGGGCAGGAAACTAACCAGTGACAAGAATCCAGAAACCTTGAATTATAAAATTCAAAATCAACGCTATTTATTTCTTTTTTGAAATTTTTAGAATAAAAAAAGGAAACAGAATAATGAAGTACAAGGCAAGGAAAACAAGATGTCCACCTGAACAAAAAATAAAAAAGAAAAAGAATGTAGAGATAACAATAATAAAAGATGAATAAACTGCATCAACAATTGTCATTTCTAAGGGGCCTAACCAAATCAGACAATAGGAGATTATTAAATCATCTTCGTCAAATAAAACTGCACCCCAGAATTTCACTTTATTCCATACTTCACTGAAACATTCCCCTAATTCTTCAAAGATCCTCTTATTCCTTTCTAAACATATTGCTCAACAGAAACACAATATAGTAGTGTCCCAAATCTTCTTTCCCTTCATGTTGAAACCGGAGTCATAAGGAGATACAAACACATCTTTTTCTTTTCATATTTTTTTTTTATAAGAAAGGGGATACAAACATATCAGCACATTTTGAAGGAGAAATCCAATTCAGCCGCAACTCTTGTATAATCCTTATCCAAAATCCTCTACAAAAGGAGCGGTGCAATAAAAGATTACCAATAGTTTCTGCACCCACTTCTAGCTTTCAGATGCTATCAAGTAAACAGCTTCATCTTCAAATGATAAAGTGTACAGAGACAGATGAACAACAGGGTACAAGCACAAAGAATATGCAAGAAACTGGCCAGTGTTGGAGAAAGAAAAAATGAAGAAAATGCCGCAATTTTTATCATAAAAGCTGGTCGAAATTAACTAAAATGGATATTTCGAGATTTGGAAATCATACGGTGACATTTTCATGTTGAAGACCTAAAAACAATACCTAGTACCCTTTCAATTTCTTATATTCTTTTAAACACTCGGTTGAAACAAAACCCAGACACAATCATTCACTAATTGACAAACTGCCACAATAGAACACAAAGAAAGTTCATCAAATTTTGAAACTCAAACCATACGCATCATGGGAAACAAAGTCATTCCACATTTTAAAATCCAAACAAGTCAACAATCTAAAACCTTAACAAGCATAAAACATAAGTCTTGTCCACTTATTCAGGGCACAATAACTTGACTGGAAAAGGACATGTCCATACCTCGAGATCATCATTAGAGACATCAGAATTCAAGTTCGAAATGTACAATTTGGTGCCCTCCTGCGCCTTAGACCCTCCTCCGCTCAGAACCACTTTCTCCTGTAACATTTACATGCAAATATCACGTTTTGCAAAAATCTATCAAAAACAGTGCATCAAAACTATAAACAAGAGTCGAATCCGAAATTGTGTTTTATGTTTCTCATTTTCCCCAATTTTCTCAGCTACCAAACATCGTTTAAACTCATGGAACTCCAAAATGTAGACAACAAATAATCCGTATCTTACCTGTATGAGAGAGTACGGCGTGGTCCTGGCCGAGAGGCGGTTCAAGAAGCGACGATCCGGTCCTGACCCAGCGACTCGGGCGGTTCGGTCTCGGTCTTTGGGCCTAAAGTTGGCATTGCGATTGTAGCCCCCGGGTTTCTTGTTCTTCGCGATGAGGTCGTCAAGAGACATGTCCAGAAAGTCCTGCATTTTCGTGTGCAAACAGTCAGCGACAGAGGCTCGTGGTGGGTTTTGGTCCTTTTCCGGAGTAGCAGAAGGGTTTTTGCAGAGCTCTGTGATGGCGGGTTTTGGCGCTTTTGGGGACACGACCCAAAAAAAAAACAACAAAAAGACCGAAAAATAAGGCTTTGTGTTTAGTCCTTAGTTTGAATTTTCAAGTTAGAAATATAACGTGTTTAAAATTAATTCTGTTTTTATTTTTTACGGTTTTTTTTAAAAATAAAAAATAAAAACATTTTTAAAATGATGTTTGACGCAATAAAATTAAAAAACAGAAATAAAAATAATTTTTTAATTTAATATAAAATGAGACGCAATAAAGATAAAAAACAAAAATAAAAATAATTTTTTAATTTAGTGTAAAATGAGAGAGAAATGAAAAACGACTTTTAGTCGTTTTCTATTTTTTGTTTTTATTTTCTCCTCTCTCGAGCAGAGAGAGACATTAATGAATTTTTTTATACTAAAAATAATCATTTGATAAAACTACTGAACGCATTTTTAAAAATGAGTTCTGTCTAATATTGAAAACATTTTCATTTTCATTTTCATACAAAAAACAAAATCATTTTGGAACGAGTTCCAAACGCGCCCATAATTTTTTATATGAGAGTTTTTTACTGTATCAGAAAAAGTTAGATGTGATTTTTTATTAGAGTTTTTAACTGTAATAAAATTAAAATTAAAAACTCAAATTAATAAAATGAACTAGACTTAAAATGTTCGATTCTCAAAAAATAAAAATAAATAAATAAAATAAAATGACTTATGGCCATTGGTTGAAAGTTTGTCGTCTTACTCATTTTTAGGACATTTGCCCTTGAAATTGTCTAGCAAATTATTTTCTAAACTTTTAATTTTAATAATTAAACTTATAGGAAATTAAATGGGTCTTTGCGGGCCCACAAGATAAAAGGGTGAAAACTGATTGGATGGTCAGTAGGATACTAGTTAAAGTCCTTTATATATATTCGGTGGTCCTTGAGATTGCTTGCTATAACCGAAGGGATTAGGGGACATAAAGTGTACCACTAGATTCCCTTTTTTTAGTAGCGAAAAAAAAAACCTCTGAACTTGCTTAATTGTTGCAATTAACCTTATTTAAATAGGGAATTTCAACACAAGTGATCCAATTTAATGGATTTTTTCTATAGATGGTCAAAGTTTCGTTAAATTACAAAAATGATCGTTTTTATTAACTTATTGGTCAATCAATTATTGATTTAGCGGTCCATCACTGATTGATTTAGTAGTCAATCACTGATTGACTTTAATTTATTATTGATTAACTCGATGATGCTTTATTATTAATCAATATTAGTAATTAATCAATTTCAATCAACAAATTATAAGTCAATCACTGATTAACAGTGAATGAATTGTGGACGTTTGGTTCATCGATTTAGAACCATGATTCAGAACCATTCTCGTTTTACGTATATTTTTTGTGAGAGAAAATAATGTAGCGAGTCACGAACCATGGTTCGAACCATAGTACGAATCTCCCTTCCAAACGCACGCAATTGATTCCTCAAACAACGGCCATTTTCGTAAAATAAAAAACTTTCAGCCATTTTTGTAAAATAAAATAAAGTCGGCCATTTATGAATAAAAGCAGTAAGAAACGGGTTATTTGGCTAATTTCTCTTTAAATAGCAGCGGTTAAAAAATGAACGAAAATAAACACGTTTTAGTCATGTGTAGGGTTAGAAAGGATAAAAGCGGCATTTTAATATGTGTTAATTATTAAATAAAAATTAATAAAGAATATGTCGACATTACCCAAATTAATAAATAAAAAAACTCAAAGTTGTTTTGGGATCTGCCCACAGTGGTGATCGAATGGTACAGGTTTGACGTGAAAAAGAACCACAAAAGCGACCCCACCACCCCTCTAAATCGGTCGTCCAAGAGGCCAATATGCTAGAATGACTATCCAACAAAGTGAAATTAGCAAAATGACCTTCTTCATTTTTTATGAAGAATGACCACCTAATCATTCTTTGTAAAAAGTGGTCATTTTGCAAATAAAAATTTTTGAAAAGTTATTTTACTAATAAAACTTTTCTATTTAGTTATTTTTACGAAGACCTCCGTCCAAGAAGGCACTTCTTGTTTGTTTCTAAGAAAGTCTCCAACTTTTCTTTGAAAAGTTGAAATCGCCGAGGGGGTTTTCTTCCACCACCGCATCGTCAACGAAATTAATTAAAGGAAAGAAGAGAAAGAGAAACACCGATGAGGAGTTCAAAAATTCCCGTTCAACTCAAATTCACCCTTCACAAGAAAGTGAATATTCTTATTTTCATGTAAACCAAAATACCAAATTTTGAAAAACCTCAAATTAATAGATAAAAAACTCAAGGGGTTGTTTTTTGCTTTAGGATTTCCATGTCTAAATGTATTGAGATCTGATTACTGTCAAAGAAAAGAAGGAAGAAAGCAATGAAAATCCAAAAAAAAAATCAAAAACCTATTTTGAATTGCTTAGCCTCCCTTCTTCTTCTTACTGAACGAATCGACGTTCCCTGGCATCCTCAATCTTGCCGCCAAAAATGACGTCGTTGCCGAAGTTACTAGGGAGATTTGGTTATTAATGGTCTCCTTTTTATATTTTATTGTTGTTTTCTCTAACTTTCTAATTTAACTATGCTTTATTATTAGTATGTGATTTATCTTTATTGTTATGAGTTATAAATAGCCACATTAATCATATAATTGAGAGACTTAAATATTTTTAACATGAGCTAGCAGTCGCTAGGGCTTTTCAAAACAATTGTAAAATTGGCACCAACCGCTAACTGACCGAAGAAAACCGATTGAAAGCGAAACCAATCATAGTCGGTAAGTTAACCAACCGACCACCACACATGGGCGGTCAGTGGTCGGTTCCGGTGGCCGAGGTCGTCAATTAAACTAAACCGACCGACCACTATTACACACTTAAAAAAAAGATTTGTACGGAGGTTTAAACCTTCAACCTAGATGTTAGAAGTGTTGGTCCCCGAATCGAATTCGGATGCGGAAGCGTGGTGGTGGTGGGGGGGAAGGCGGATCGTGTATAACAAAAATTTTCATAAAACTTTTGAGATACTCTATAGATTATATTAATTTATGCACGAATAAATTAATCTCATTAATTCATTTATTAAGAACTCAATCAGGAAAAATACCTGGAAGCCGACTCGGATGATAACTTGAGTTCTTTGACCACGAATAGTCCTTGCTCCAATCTTCGTGTTTAGAAAACCAATGTCTTCCACGTCAATTCCTAGAATCCACGAAGACGTGTGTGTAGGCACACATGAGACAAAATGGGTTACAATAAACACTCGAATTTCCACAAACACCAACGCATGCACGATGTGGAATTTTTGGAGAAAAATTTTTCCTTCTCTCTATAAGGGAATTTCGGCCACCTCTAAAATTAGGGCAAAAATTAATTCCAAAAATTGTCTCAAAAATTGTCACAAAAATTGCATCCACAATTTTCTACTATTCTTTTATTTATAGAGTAGAAGTCAAACTTCTAGAATGAATCTAATCTCTATCTCCAATTTTGAATTTCGAAACGAAATCTCCTCTATCCCTTATCCCTTGTGGCCGGCCATGCTAGGGATTCCTATCCATGTGTGTGGCGCCAATACTGGATAAGGAAGGAATAGAAAATCATCCTTTATCCTGTAGTCTAATTTTTATTTCAATTTCAAATTCGAATTTAAGTTAAACTTAAATTAATTTGAATTTTTAAATTGAACAACTTATCAAATAAGTTTAAATGGATAAATCTAAATGTGTTCAAATTCAAATTTAAATAATCACATTATTTAAATAATAATTAATTCTCAATTAATTATTTTTGAGTATTTAATTTTAGAATTTCGTAATTCTAAAATTCTCATTTTGCC
>NW_010360565.1:447944-452944 GCF_000414095.1 Morus notabilis | reverse complement strand
TCCATAAATAATTCATAATTAGAGCAAGGTAAAATCCGTTAACCTCTCTAATTACTTCTTTATCCTTGAGTACCATTGATTCTCTAATGGACAGTGATTGATAAAACACATTCATAAATCAGAGCTCCTACTGGTCCAAGTACCGAATCAACCCTCAAGAGAATTATTTATCTACTTCTTTCTTAAGAAGGAATGGATTCCATCTCGTGTAATAACATTCCCGGCTACCTACTTCATCATGTCTCCAAAATACAAGGAATAGGATTCAGGATCTCAGAATCCGTACCGAGTAAATCAAAAGACACAAATCCATAAATAGGAGTTTGTTAAGAACTCAGGATTAAGACCATCCTATATATGACCATCGATAGACTCAATTAGAATTTCTATACTTAACGGAATTATTAGAAATTCATATTGTGTCTGTGTCCTTGTTCCACATAATCTCATTATGCGAAAAACACTCATTTAATATCTCACCATATTAACAGTGCAGATAACACCGTTTCATTCTAAATGGGAATGACATGTATTAATAATGTTTTAATTAAAGATTCCGAACTTTAATTAAATTCATAATGAACATTGCTTTTTGATTATTATCCTTAAACATTATCCTCTCGTATATAACACTTATATACAATGTTTAAGGTTACATAAATAACCATGAAATTTTCATTGATATTCATAAAATATTCATAAATATATGCACATAAAATAATGAATAAACTCATTTATTAAATAAATAATAAATATCATATTACATCTCATACTTCTAGGACACCATTCCCAACAAGAAGAGCATCAACTAACCATTAAACCACATTGTCCTTGTTGGTATTATTTTGGTTTCAATAATATTTATTAAGAGTAATCGACCACTATTACACACTTGAAAAATAAACCAAAGTTTTGTACAGGTTCGAACCTTCAACGCTCTATTATTGTGATTGCAATAATATTTATTAATACTAACCGACTACTATTACACACTTGAAAAATAAACTAAAGTTTTGTACATGTTCGAATCTATTATTGTGGTTTCAATCATATTTATTAATACTAACCGACCACTATTACACACTTGAAAAATAAACCAAAGTTTTGTATAGGTGTAATATCCGGGAAAATCTAATAATTAATAAGTAGAATTAATTATGAATTTTTCATAATTACGTCGATAGATTCATAAGAAAATATAAGTACATGGCTTATAATGTTAAGCTTTGATATTAGTTACGAGATATGGTTATGAGAGAGAGAAGACAAAATATAAAAAGAGTCAAGTTTTGACTATTGAGTCTAAAAATAGTTTTAAGACTTGAAATAGTCCAATTTAGCATACAACTAAGAATATAAAATAATATTGAATTATTCTTATATTAAGATTGGACTGTAAGTAAATAATAAAAGAGAACTCGTTGGAGAATTAAATTTTCTGTCGGTGAAGTAAATAATCTCCAGCTAGAATAAATTATATCTATTTGGAAAGAACTTTTAAGGATAAGTTCTGAAGTTTCACTTTCTCTCTCTTCTCACGCGTTTGTTTCTCTCTTCTCTCGGACGTTCTCTCTCAAAAATGAAACCGTCCATGGCCAAAATCTCACTTTGAGATTCAGACCTCCGTTTTTGACACAGCTGGTGTCAATGAAAAGCTTTCGACGAGCTGAGCATTTTGACAGGTCGTACGACCCTAAACTCTGCCGAAATAAGCCGTAATCGCCGGCCGAAGTTTCAAGAACAACCGAAACTTTCGATCGTGATATTTCCTTCATCCGACCTCCGATTGAGGTGATTTCAGTCCCTATGGACTCAGTGCAGCATGACGAAGAAAACCCACCCATTTTCATAGCTCAATTATGGCCGGAGCACCACCGTACGTGGTGGTCAAAATCACCGCACCGCCACCATCATTTTTCTTCCTCTGGGACGCAGTGGGTGTCACGACCCCTACCATTTGATTCAGAGTTAATAGACGAGTCGATCCCGACCAGATTCAGCCATCACCGTCGCCATTTGGCCGGAAAACGGAGCTCGCCGCAGCCGTCGTGATGGTGTAGGTTGGTTCCGACGATCAGACCGTTAGATCATCGTGATTTGGTGTCAAAACACTCATAAGATCACGGGTAAGAAAACCCCTCAACTAATTTTTGGATTTCATGACCGGAAATGTGAGATTTGAGTTGCCAGATTTTAGCGACGTTGTCGGTCCTGATATGTACTGTTACAGGTTGAATGGTATGAAATTGACCACACCAATGGACTCAGAAGGGTCGATTTATGCGGGGTAGAATCCAAGTCCGCCACGGAAAAACTCTCCGGGAGCATGCGCCGCCGTACACCGCCGCCATATTCCGGTGAGGTGTCGTTTCTCAGGCTATCGACTTCCGTTTGATGATCTGAGACCATATCCTGACTCGTTTCGATGTGCTGAACGTAATGGTGACCTCCGCTCGACCAAATTCAATTTTGATAAAACTGGTATGGTACTGATTGCACGCGGATCGAGGTGAATCAAATGGATTCATTAAAGTTCAGAATTGAATGTCTAACGCTTCAATGATGCTAGTGGATCATGCAAAGCATTTATGATTTCTCCTAGAACGGATATCAAGGAGATACGCAGTGGAACACGACAAGTGGGTAATGGGATCTACACGCAATTGGTAAACGCTGCAAAGTGTTTTAAGTAGACCATATTTATAGATATGGTTAGGTTATGTAATGCAAGTAAAGATCACGGGATTATGAGGTTATGCATAGCAACCTCTAGTCACAAGGTACGATTAATGTAATAGAATGTTAGCTAAATGCTACGGCATTTAGACTTATGAATGGAAAAAAAATTAGCCTGAATTTTTAAGAGGCTATAATTAAAAAGTAGTAGAGGATAAGTAATGCTAAGTATGAACGTAGGATGATGATAAAAAATTAGGGTCATCACAATAGGTTCAAACCTTCAACCTAGAGCGTAGAAGAGCATCAACTAACCATTGAACCACATTGTCCTCGTTAGTATAATTCTAGTCTGAATAATATTTATTAATATTTTACACTTTTTAGACTTTGATAACTAAAAATTGAACTTGCAAGAGTCCCACATGGAGAAGAGATGAAATCTACTACCTCAACTACTCTATATAAAAGAAGTGAGTCCTTCCTTGGCCTCTCACTTAATATTTTGTATGCCTTATTTCTTCAACAAAAGTTTTTTTTCTCTTAATTTTGACTATATTAATAGTTGAAATTGATGAAAAAAATATAGTTTTAAATTTTTTAATAAACTTTAGTTTTTTTGGGAACCGACCGCTGAAAACTGACTATGGTTCGGTCGGTTAACCGGCTAAATCTTTCCTTTCCGGTTCAGTTTCGGTTTTAATTTTTTAAAAACTGACATTGTCGGTTTGGTCACCGAACCGACTAAAACTATCAGTTTTAAACTGACGAACAGTCCTAGAAGTCGCTCATCAATATACTCATATCTGGCCAGCCTAAAATGGCGCTACTTCTTATAGTCTTTTCAATGCTTAAAATTATAATCTAAAAATAAAATCCATAAGCAGCGAAATAAACAATAATAAAATCAAATGCTTAGAGAAAATCTTCTTAAATTGTCATTTATTTTCTCACGTTTTCAAATAAGGTTTACAGTTCTATCACAGAATAAAACATCACTCTCTAGCTATATCTTCACTTGTCATGGGACTTCAAATTCTCGGATTCAGTTAACTTTCAATCCTAGTTGTCTAGCAATATCACAAACCTATATGACAAGAACTATATGAGTTAAAAGCTCAGTAAGTAGAAACTTATGTATGAACATGTACTCATTGCATGAGAATGCTATGAAATATTGACTTGAATATGCACAAACTTTGCATGAGAATGCTATGACACATTTTCTTATATCAGTCTTCATTTTTCAGTCATTTCTTTCATGAAAATAGTCTTTTGGGTACCTTGAAGTGTGGCACTTAACGATAATGATAGGTCGTGGTTTTCGGAACCTATTCATCATTTGTTTGACTAATAGAATACAATAATACGTAGTTTCATGCTTGGTCTTTTGACCTCATATTTTTGTCATATTTAGTCTTAGTCTTTGTGGCTTTTCTATACCAATCTTTCGATCTCAAGTATTTATTGGTCTCCGAATCGAATCCGGATGCGGAAGCGTGGTGCGAGGGGGGGGGGGGTGGGGGGGGGGGGGGGGGGGGGGGAGTGGATCGTGTATGACAAAAATTTTCATAAAACTTTTGAGATACTCTATAGATTATATTAATTTATGCACGAATAAATTAATCTCATTAATTTATATTTATCAAGAACTCAATCAGGAGAAATATCTGGAAGCCGACTCGGATGATAACTTGAGTTCTTTGACCACGAACAGTCCTTGCTCCAATCTTTGTGTTTAGAAAACCAATGTCTTCCATGTCAATTCCTAGAATCCACGAAGACGTGTGTGTAGGCACACATGAGACAAAATGGGTTACAATAAACACTCGAATTTCCACAAACACCAACGCATGCACGATGTGGAATTTTTTGGAGAAAAATTTTTCCTTCTCTCAATTAGGGAATTTCGGCCACCTCTAAAATTAGGGCAAAAATTAATTCTGAAAATTGTCTCAAAAAATTGTCACAAAAAATTATTTTCACAATTTTCTACTATTCTCTTATTTTATAGAGTAGAAGTCAAACTTCTAGAAGGAATCAAATATCTATCTCCAATTTGAATTTCGAACCAAAATTCTCCTCTATCCCTTATCCCTTGTGGCCGGCCATGCTAGGGATTCCTATCCCTATGTGTGGCGCCAATACTGGATAGGGAAGGAAGAGAAAATCATCATTTATCCTGTAGTCTAATTTTATTTCAAATTCGAATTTAAGTCAAACTTAAATTAATTTGAATTTCTAAATTGAACAACTTATCAAATAAGTTTAAATGGATAAATCTAGATGTGTTCAAATTCAAAATTAAATAATCACATTATTTA
>NW_010360565.1:445995-447633 GCF_000414095.1 Morus notabilis | reverse complement strand
CAGAGCTCCTACTGGTCCAAGTACCGAATCAACCCTCAAGAGAATTATTTATCTACTTCTTTCTTAAGAATGAATGGATTCCATCTCGTGTAGTAACATTCCCGGCTACCTACTTCATCATGTCTCTAAAATACAAGAAATAGGATTCAGAATCTCATAATCCGTACCGAGTAAATCAAAAGACACAAATCAATAAATAGAAGTCTGTTAAGAACTCAGGATTAAGATAATCCTATATATGACCATCGGTAGACTCAATTAGAATTTCTATATTTAACGGAATTATTAGAAATTCATATTGTGTCTGTGTCCTTGTTCAACATAATCTCATTATGCGAAATACACGCATTCAATATCTCACCATATTAACAGTGCAGATAACACCGTTCCATTCTAAATGGGAATGGCATGTATTAATAATACTTTAATTAAAGATTCCGAACTTTAATTAAATTCATTATGAACATTGCTTTTTGATTATTATCCTTAAACATTATCCTCTCGTATATAACACTTATATACAATGTTTAAGGTTACATAAATAACCATGGAATTTTTATTGATATTCATAAAATATTCATAAATATATGCACATAAAATAATGAATAAACTCTTTTATTAAATAAATAATAAATATCCTATTACATCTTATGCTTCTAGGACACCATTCCCAACAATCTCCCACTTGTCCTAAAGCAGGTAGAATATGTCTTTAAAATTGAAACTTTCTAGGTATCTATGAGTGATCTATGTCTGGAACAACTTCGAGATCAGTTAAGAATTTCTAGAGTTAGGTTGCTTTCTTTTGCTACTTCACAAGTTGCTACACATTAACTCTTAATGATAGAATTAACAATCACACTTTGCCAACAACCTTTTTTGTCATGACTCATAGTCAAAATCTATGTATT
The DNA here is from genome assembly GCF_000414095.1 of Morus notabilis. Lineage (NCBI taxonomy): Eukaryota > Viridiplantae > Streptophyta > Magnoliopsida > Rosales > Moraceae > Morus > Morus notabilis. The sequence continues at coordinate 446,722 of NW_010360565.1, read as the reverse complement.
CCGTGAAAGACAACTCTTTCACTAACAAAACTTATCTCATAGTTTCTTGTTTTCCTCATACACTTAAGGATGCACTACACGGCTACCCAATGATCGAATCTCGAGTTCAACTGACAACGACTAACCACTCCCACTAAACATCTAATATTCGGGTTTATAAAGAATAAGAACATCTTCTTTTCTTTCATTTGAAACATCTTGGTTTTGATCAAATCCATAAGACTTAATAGCCTTATCAAACCGGACGTTCCATGATCTAGAAGCTTGCTTCAATCCATAAATGGATCTCTACATCTTGCAGACTTTCTGCTCTAGGCCATTCTCTATGTAACCCTCTGGCTGATCGATATAGATGGTTTCCTCAAGATAGCCATTCAAAAAAGCTGTCTTGACATCCATCTGCCATATCTCATATTCAAAATATGTTGTTATGGCTAAGAGTGTTCGGATGGACTTAAGCATGGCCATCGGTGAGAGAGTTTCCTCATAGTCAACTCTCTCTTTCTGGGTGTAACCCTTAACCACTAGCCTTGCTTTATAAGTCTCTACTTTTCCATCCGCTCATCTCTTTCTCTTGAAGATCCACTTGCATCCAATGGGTTTTACCCCTTCAGGTAGATCTACAAGTTGCCAAACTGAGTTAGAGTACATGAACTCTATCTCGAGTTTCATAGATGCTTGTCACTTTTCCTTATCAAAATCATCCATCGTAGCCTTAAAGGTCAAC
>NW_010360565.1:445249-445865 GCF_000414095.1 Morus notabilis | reverse complement strand
TGCTTGCCACTTTTCCTTATCAAAATCATCCATCACAGCCTTAAAGGTCAACGGATCCTCCTTACCGTCATCAGCAGTGACGACATGTGCTTCCTCAGTATACCGGTCAGGTAACTTGCTTACCCTCCCACTACGACGAGGTGCCACAGGAGTTTGATTAGGAATCGTGGTCATTCTTAGCGTTCCAACAACTCTTGTTGGTTGTGGTCCAATCTTATTGGAAAGTAACTTTTTCAGAACTGTTTTGCTTCTGGGCTTGATAACTATCATATAGTCATGCTCTAAAAACGTGGCATTTATCGATACAAATACCTTTGATTCTTATGACTATATAAAATAATCATTCTCTTGTCCCCATTGCATATCTCATAAACATGCATATTTATGATCTTGGTTCTAACTTCCCAGTCTATTGTTTCATCACATGAGCTAGACACCCCCATATGCGAATATGCTTCAAAACTAGCTTTCGACCATTCCACAACTCTAGGGGCGTCTTTGGTATAGAGTTAGATGGTACTAGATTCAGAATATACACGGTGGTTCTTAGGGCATAATCCCATAACGAACTAGGAAGTGAAGAATAACTCAACATTGATCTTATCATGTCGAGCAA
>NW_010360565.1:442384-445114 GCF_000414095.1 Morus notabilis | reverse complement strand
TGGTTTACCAAACTGTTCTCAACTTATGCTCAGAATTCTCTAAACTTTCTAAAAGTTTCAGATTTCCGTTGCATTAGGTAAATATAACCATATCTTGAATAATCATCAATAAAAGTGATGAAATATTTGTAACCTCCTTTATCTTGAACGTTTAACGGTCCACATACATCTGAATGTATTAACTGAAGAGGTTCTGTGGCTCTTTCTCCTTTCGACATGGAAGGCCCCATGGTCATTTTGCCTCCCAGACAAGATTCATAGGCTAGAAGCTTACTAACTTTTAGTTCACGTATAGGACCATCCTTTACCAGTCTTTAAATCTTATTTAGGCTAATATGACTAAGTCTAAGATGCCACATATATATGTGTTATTTATCGTGAGAGATCCTTTGCTTCTTATTCTTAGGTTAGGCAACTTTTGAACATTTCAATATTTCGCAGTGAGCCAGGCATCAGTTTAAACGGTATAAACCACTTTCCAAATATTCAGAACATAAATCGAAACAATTCTGAAAGATGTGGACTAGAATATTATTAAAGGCAATTGTTCAAATAATTTGGAATTAGAAATCAAATTTCTCTTTATGCTTAGAGGGAAATAAACATTGTTCACAACAAGGTATTTTCAAAATTGAAGTCTAACTTCTCCCACTGCTTTTGCCGATATCCTCGCGGTATTCCCACTTTCATCGTGTAGTCCCTGACGGTAAGTTCTTTGTAAGAACTAATATTTTGCAAAGAAAACCAAAATATGATTAGTTGCTCCCGAATCAACTATCCAGGTCGAGGAATCACCATCTACTAAAGATGTTTCTAGAATTAGTAAATCTTATTTACTTTGATTCTTGTTCTTTGTTTAGGTGGAAACAATTTCTATTTAAGGGCTAAAACTTAATAAAGAAAATAAACGTGATTAGTTATTCCTGAATCAACTATTCAGGATAAGGAATCACCCTTTTACTAAAACATGTTTTTAGAACTAGCAAATCATATTTACTTGAGTTCCTTTCTTTATTTCGGGAAACAATTTCTTTGTAAGAACTAAGACTTAATAAAGAAAACAAACATGAGTAGCAACTCCTGAATCTACTATTCAGGAATAAGGAATCACCCTTTTTACTAAACACGTGAACTAGCAAAGCAAATCATATTTGCTTGAGTTCCTTTCTTTATTTCGGGAAACAATTTCCTTGTATTTAGCCAACCCTTTTGTTTTATGGATTTCCAGATACGGTATCTGATGACTGCTTTATCTCATAAGCTGTCTCCATGCCTTCAGCCTTCTTGTGAATTACCACGCACAACCCTAGCTAATAGTTAGCTACAATGGTTTTGTTAGAGACAGGAGGACAATCCTCCATTTGGGACAAACTTATATTCATCACATGAATGTAAGTTGTTTATGTTACTTTACCACTTTGCATAGTTTATCTCTAGTCAGTGTTTCAGTTTCATGTAGTGAGATTTTAAGATTTGTCATATTGCTGGAAATAAATAGAATATTCATCTAATCAATTTATGTGTATGAATATCAAAACATGTGAATTTAGGCACAATTAAAAATGATGCATGACGCACATGAAAAATACATAAATCATGTTTTAATTTTAGGTACCAACGATAATTCAATTTACCACAAATAAAGTGTACCTTTGGGTAGTTAAATTATTTGTAAATTGAACCGAGACTCCTCTCAGTTAATAAATATAGTCACAATATCTCATATTTTCATATTTATTAACTACCGTTATTTTAGTCAAAATATAACCAACAAACTTTGATTATATCTTCATGAGTGTAAACCACCGTTTCATATCCCATGGACTTAACTCCGGATTGCTACCTTTGGGTAGTCAATTCGAAAATACATCCTGAAATCCTATCTCTAGCAACCAACCTTGTTATTGATCCGGCAAGAACACTCTCCTTTAGGAGGGCGATTCAATGTCGCCGCAAAGCCCCTCTCCAGATCTCACGGTGTTGCGCTAACGGTGGAGACCAGTGGGTTGTATTGTCATACAACCCTCTCCCACTCATTATTTTACAAATATGTATTTTGTTTGAAAAAACATCTCATGGTTTTCAAATCGAAAAATAAACAATTTATTTTTCAGATATGTAAAATTCTAAAATTTAACACTTAAATTCAATTTCACATGTAACAGTATTTTACAAATCAATTTTGCAACTTAAATCAATTTAATCATATTAAATCGATTTTAGCGCATGGTTCTTATTTTATTTTATTTTTCTAAAACCCTTTTATAATAACTAAAATAAATAATAATAAATGCGCGTGTATATATGACATGTTATAAAACATATGAGTAGGTACATTGCATCTATATGGCATGTTATATGCATGGACATATAATATATAACTATCAACATAAAATATAAATATATGTAATCGGCTATTGAGATGGATTTGACTGGGTCCCATGGAAATTATAAATCACAACCAAATCGAATAAATAAATAATTACAATAATTATTTTCTTCCGTTACATCAACGGGTCTTCGATTTTTGAAGTCTTCATTCTTTGGCTTCGTTCTTCGTCTTCGGGTCGGATTTCACCTTCATCGGGGTCTGGAACTCTTCCGGGTCTGCCGGCACGCATTACGAGGGTTTTAGAAAACCTCAGGTCCATTCAGGGTCCAATCCCCGAATCTGGGCTGCCAGCTGCGCACTCTGGCCGCGCGCTGTGCGCGCCCGCGGGGTCGGACCGC
>NW_010360565.1:441058-442023 GCF_000414095.1 Morus notabilis | reverse complement strand
AACGAATTAACGAATTTAATGCGATCCATGGAACCATATAATTAATGACCAAATCCATCATGCATACATTCATCATCATGAATCAAATATAAACATCCATAAATGCAAGTGCCTACCCATCACATACATACATAATTAATTTTTGATTATCAAAGAATCGGAGCATAAATTAATATCGTCTATAGACCGCTCTAATACCAATTATTGGTCTCCAAATCGAATCTGGATGCAGAAGCGTGGTGCGAGGGGGGGGGGAGCAGATCGTGTATGACAAAAATTTTCATAAAACTTTGAGATACTCTATAGATTATATTAATTTATGCATGCATAAATTAATCTCATTAATTCTTTTATTAAGAACTCAATTAGGCAAAATACCTGGAGGCCAACTCGGTTGATAACTATAGTTCTTTGACCTCAAACAATCCTTGCTCCAAAGCTTCGTATTTAGAAAACCAATGTCTTCCACGTCAATTCCTAGAATCCACGAAGACGTGTGTGTGGGCACACATGAGACAAAACGGGTTACAATAAACACTCGAATTTCCACAAACACCAACGCATGCACGATGTGAAATTTTTTGAAGAAAAATTTGTCCTTCTCTCTATTAGGGAATTTCGGCCATCTCTAAAATTAGGGCAAAAATTAATTCTGAAAATTATCTAAAAAATTGTCACCAAAAATTATGTCCACAATTTTCTACTATTATCTTATTTATAGAGTAGAAGTCAAACTTCTAGAAGGAATCCAATCTCTATCTCCAATCGAACTAAAATTCTCCTTTATCCCTTATCCCTTGTGGCCGGCCATGCTAGGGATTCATATCCCTGTGTGTGGCGCCAATACTGGATAGGGAAGGAAGAGAAAATCATCATTTATCCTGTAGTCCAATTTTATTTCAAATTCAAATTCGAATTTAAGTTAAACTTAAATTAATTTGAATTTCTAAATTGAACAACTTATC
>NW_010360565.1:428155-440757 GCF_000414095.1 Morus notabilis | reverse complement strand
AGGAATAGGATTCAGGATCTCAGAATCCGTACCGAGTAAATCAAAAGACACAAAACCATAAATAGGAGTCTGTTAAGAACTCAGGATTAAGATCATCCTATATATGACCATCGGTAGACTCAATTAGAATTTCTATACTTAACGGAATTATTAGAAATTCATATTGTGTCTGTGTCCTTGTTCCACATAATCTCATTATGCAAAATACACTCATTCAATATCTCACCATATTAACAGTGCAGATAACACCGTTCCATTCTAAATGGGAATGAAATGTATTAATAATGTTTTAATTAAAGATTTCGAACTTTAATTAAATTCATTATGAACATTACTTTTTGATTATTATCCTTAAACATTATCCTCTCGTATATAACACTTATATATAATGTTTAATGTTACATAACTAATCATGAAATTTTCATTGATATTCATAAAATATTCATAAATATATGCACATAAAATAATGAATAAACTCTTTTATTAAATAAATAATAAATATCCTATTACATCTTATGTTTCTAAGACACCATTCCCAACAGTATTTACCACCAGTTTTTGAGTCCGCCGGTCCTACCCGCATCCCGTGCCTACCCTAACACCAATCAAGTACCATGCTTTAGGAAAAACCTCTTTTCACTTCGTAACATATTTCATGTTATGCTCAAATGCATTATGAACATGCCAATTTGTCATGCATTCATATACCTCAAAAATCATATAATAAGCATAAAAGAGCATGATATCACGTATAAACAGAAACCATGACAATCGTACTATTATTCTTGTGGCTAACACCAATCAAGTACCATGCTTTAGGAAAAACCTCTTTTCACTTCGTAACATATTTCATGTTATGCTCAAATGCATTATGAACATGCCAATTTGTCATGCATTCATATACCTCAAAAATCATATAATAAGCATAAAAGAGCATGATATCACGTATAAACAGAAACCATGACAATCGTACTATTATTCTTGTGATACAGTTGGAGAATCTACTTACTTCATGTCCAAAGATGTTTGAAAGTGAAAAGTGAATTTCCCCTTAAGAAACTTGATGTGCTCAACTGTAAAATGGATTCGAAACTAATTTGGAGTTCAAACCGAAAGAACTTGCAGGCTTTTGATAACTAGATTGCTCACAAATTACTCTAACTAGAAGCACTCAAGATAGGGCTTTTATTTCAAAGAAAAGAAGGTAATCTTGATACTCTTTAAAAGTGTATGAGTCAGGATTTTTAACCTTTTTAGTTAAATAATTACACTAGTAAAAAGATATTTATTAAAAATAAAAGGTAAAAGTCTAAATTCATGCACTCTCGAAGATAAATTCTTCATTTTTTTCTAAGAAAAAGATTGAGCTTAAGAGAAGAGAGAAATAGTTGATGGGGCTACTGGGGATTTTTCTTCTTGGTATCCTCTTTGTCGGTAGGAATGAAAGAAAGTTTTTTTTTTCTTTTTATTTTTCTTCTCTTTATTCTATCGACAACAAGAGAAGAAGCTAGCTTCTTGAGGAAGCTTTAATATGTCTAACTTGAGCTTACTTAGCTCCGGAATGGTTCACTAATTCAAATTTTATTGATTTGAACTTTTTTATTTAAATAAAAAAATTTAAACTGTATAATTTAAATTGCAGTTAAATTAATATTTGAATTTATAGTTAAAATTTTAATCTAACCTAGGAATAAAATTTAAATTAGTATTTGGTAGATATGAAAAGAAGAAAGAATGGACACATTTTTATTTTTTTAAAATGATTTAAAATGTTAAACTTAAAAAGAGAATTAAACTCTAAATTGAATAATTAAATTTAATTTATTAAATATAAATTTAAATTGTGTTCACTCTACAGATTCAGCTGAACTGAATTACACCAGGGCTTAGGCTCGAGGGTAATAGACTTGGTTCCCAAAGTCGGTGGAAAGCTCTACGGAACTTAATATAAATTTTTTTTTTCTTTTTCCTTTTCTTGAATAACTAACGACAAGGCATGGTTCGGTAGGTGATTTTGGTTGCATCATCTATATATATATATATATGTGTGTGTGTGTGTGTGTGTGTGTGTGTGCATATAGCTATAAAATGTATGCTAAAATAAAACAAATGAAAATGACTAATTATTTGCTACACAAATATCAGGCACACAGTTTCTGCTAAGTGCGACAGGTTGGATCATGTTTCTAGATAGTGGCTTAGTTTGGTAATGCTGTGGATTTTAAAAAAAGTGCTTTTAGCTGTGCTGAAAAAAAAAGTTACTGTTCCAAGAAACAGTTGAGTGTTTGGTAAATTATAATTATAATAGCTGTGCTGGTTCCAAAATCAGTAAATAGCGTTTGGTAAATTTTAAGGTGAAATTGCTGTGGGTATGTAAAATGACTAAAATAGACATGATATGAAATTTAAATATATATAATTATTTTTAGTATTTAAAAATACTTGTTTAACTTTAAAAACACATAATGTTTTGATTTTGAATTTTTTAACAATAAATTTATGATAATTAATTCTTTTTTTTTTTCATTCACAATATAATTACAACTAAAAGAAGCATTAGTGACAATTACTCAGGGACAGTTGTAGTCTTCGAGTTGTGGAATTGTTTTTGGCATAGAACTTTGCCTTCTCAAAAATATCATTTGGCCCCATCGCCTTTTCTTAAAAAATTATACCATTCTGTTTCATCCACAGAGACCAAAATATAAAGGCTCACAAGGATAAAAAGACCAACTGAAAAGAAAACGTGTAACTGAATGAATGAATATATGCAACCTCTTTTACATTTGTCGGTGAGTAGGAAAAAATTATCAGAATGTAAGGTAGATAAAAATCATATAACAAACATCTCATATGAAGCAGACAATGTTGGGAATAGTGTCCTGAAAGCATGAGATGTAATAGGATATTTATTATTTATTTAATAAAAGAGTTTATTCATTATTTTATGTGCATATATTTATGAATATTTTATGAATATCAATGAAAATTTCATGATTATTTATGTGATGGGTAGACACTTGCATTTATGGATGTTTATATTTGATTCAGAATGATGAATGTATGGATGATGGATTTGGTCGTTAATTATATGGTTCTATGGATCGCATTAAATTCGTTCAAATTAAATTATTTGTAATTTAATTCGGGATTAGAATTACTGTAATTTTAGGTTTTGGGTAGAATTAGGGTTTTGATTTTGAATCAAAAAGAGGCATGAAAGATCAAGTTTGAAGCTTTGAAGATACCCAAAAACAACCCAAGTCTGCCTAGAAATTTTTCAAAAAAAAAAAAGGGAGCCCAGCGCACGCGCGCCCAGGCGTGCCCCGGTGCGCACGCCCAGGCGTGCGATGGCTTGGGTTCCTACAATCCAAATAGAATAATGGAAAAAACCCATTAGTCATGAAACATTTTCAAACATTGTAGCATGTTCAACCTTTTCTGTAAATGCTGTTGTATGTTAAAAGACCAATTAGAAACCATTGTAGCATAAAACAACATAGCAATGACCACATTAGCTGATAAATGTGAAATTTTGACATACTTGAAGCAACATTTTCACTAACAACATCCGGTTCCAACTCCAAACCCGGCTCCAACACTTGCAAATTTTAGTATTATTTGCATTCAGTATCCCATGCAATGGGTTAATAATTTTAAAGTCAAGTCCTATAAAAACAAAATGCACTGTCCTTAACAAAGGTAAATACCCGTTCAATATTCACAACCATAATCCTAAGTATTTTAACAAAACCTCAATACCATGAAACCAAATTTTCACCTTCAATTCACTAATTGTAAAGTCTGACCTTTCCTTCATAGTGACAAGTACGCAATGGCAGCAAATACACCAGCAAATGAAGCCCCACATCCCCAATTGTAAACACTTACCAATGGGCTTCACATGCTACATGGCAAAGCAAAGTGAACCGAAACTGTAAAACCAAATGAGAATAAACTACTTATGGTATGCTGTATGGTTCACAAACACCTGTAACAAAGAGGAAAAGCACTCAAGGGAATAAAGGAAACAAAATAGGACTTACATTATATGAATAAACTACTTCTATAAGAAGCCTGCAGATTTCTTACCCAATCGACACCTTCCCTATACTCATGGAAGAAGGCGACCTCTTCCTCTCCTCTAAAGCAAGGCACCTTGATGCGAGATTCCGTGTCAACAACACTTGCACATTTGATGTCTGCAGCAGTGCCATTAAGATATCTCGGAGAGACAACCATAGCACAGTGACCGCGGGAAGCTAGTACAATAGGCAAAGAACCAAATACAAAATACAATCCCTCACACACACATTAGCAATTGCATTAACATTAGCAGTTACTAACGGAGCCATTAATGTCTTTCATTTTTTTTTTAATTTCATTAACATTAGCTGTTGCATTTCAGATGGTTGGTTCCTAATCTTAACCATTTCTTTTCCGTTCTCCCTGTTTCTTCAATGGCAGCATTACTAACGGAGCCTATGCCCAGATGAACCAAAACAGCAGAAACAATTCATATACATTACAGTGAACCGAAACTGCAAAATTTGTCCTATAATCTCAGCTTTTGCACAACCGTTTCTCATCAAGATATTCAGCAATAAAGATCAACATAAGGAAAAGGGTAATGCAGCGATTAGCAATTTCAAGGAACTCAACAAAACTCCAAGAGATTCGGAGTAATCTGGAAAAATAAATTTACGAGATCAAATGGCAGATTTTGTACAAAATCTGGAAACCCAAATCGACATTCGAAACCACCAACACCAAATCAACATTCAAAACCCAAATTTCATCAAGCCATAACACCAAATCGACATTAAAAAAAAAGTTCAATCGAGCACTTACAAATGCAGAGATTGCGAGCTCCAACCAGATCCGCCGGTCTCAGCCAGCGATGAACAGAGATTTTGGGGACTCCGCCGCCGACAATCGAAGGAGATAAACGGAGAGAGGGAGTCCGAGAGAGAGAAGAAAAATAAACGGAGGGAGAGAGCTTTGGCCGAGAGAGCGAAGGTTGAGGCTGAGAGGGGCTGAGGGAGGGTGAGGCGAGAGAGCTCGAGAGGAGGCTGAGAGGCTGAGGCGAGAGAAGCGGAGGTTGGGTCCGTTAAGAGGCTGAGAGTTTCAGGGGGATGGGCTGAGGAGAAGTGTGCACGAGGACGATGGAGAGATCGGGTTATTTTGGGAATAACCAATATTTCATTAATGGCTCCGTTTAGCTTCCCGCATAATCTGACAGAAGCAGTAAATGAGCTGCTTCTGATTTCAGATGAAAAATAGCTTTTAGATTTTTTAAGAATCTATTTTTATGTGTTTACCAAACATTTTTAAATTTCAGCTAAAAAAAAAAAGTGCTTTTGACTTCTCAAAAGCATTACCAAACGGACCCAGTGTAGTGTTGCGGCAGTGACGGACTTTTCTCTTTTCCCCTATGGAAGCTGGCTACGTACGCCTCGTTTTGGTGGTGCTTCTCCGGGTGAGGCTAGGCTTGGATGGAGCTCCGGAAGGTTTGGTCGGAGCTATGGTGAAGGGGCTTGGATCGCCGGGATCTGCAGTCTGTGGTGGTCCCTCCGTCGAATCCAGTATCTGCTGAAGATCCGGAGTTTCGGAGGTGCGATTCAGGGAGCGTAATGCCGGATTTAGCTGAGGACAATAATTGTGGTATGATAATTCCAAATTTAAATGCTGATGATTCTGTTAAGATAAGCTCAACTTTCAACGCTTCTGCATCTGGTAAGTGAAATATTGACTTCAATGGGACAACTAGTATGAGTTTAGTGGGGCCCATTGCTTTTTCGGTTGGAGATAAAAGAGCCGCGGATTCCGCAGTTAGCTGTACTGCTGTGGCTATTGTTTTTAGGGACTACAAATGTCCATTGTTTTTAGGGACTTTTTTTCAGTCTTGTAGAAATAAATTATTAATAATTTTGTATTCGTTAATATTGTATTAAAATATGTCTATGCATATCTTTTTAATTTAATATAATTTTTATTAAATTTAATGATTAAAAAATATAATTATCAATAAGACAAATTATTAGATAAACTTTAATGCATAAAATAGAAACTACCTGCACTTTTCACTTGAGCCACATCAAATAAAACATGGCGTTTCATGTTAAACAAACTACTTTGACACGAAAAATAATATCATATGACTTATTTTGATTTATTAAAAGGGAGTCTTTTATTTTTCAGTCGTTAAATGTATATCATAATCTGTCTGTTATGCATATTTTTTTAATACAATGTGATTTTAATAAGATCTAACGGTAAAAATTGAGATTACTGGTTGGATGGACTGCCGGAGAAACTCCCTAATTAAAAAACCAAACTTGTAAAACTTGAGTTTGTGTTTAAATGTGCACATTTGAGTTAAAATTTGAATTAAGAATCTATTTGAGTTTGTGTTTAAGTGGGTTAAAACTTGAATTTGTATTTATATAGTATTTTAATTAAAAACTCAATGGTGATGAAAAATTTTAATAGGTTATATGGATGGGGTTTTATTCGTCTCTTCGTTGTGAACGCATAGAAAAAAATCATCTCAATCGGAATTAAAACGAAAAAGTTATGACGTTTTTAAAAATAGAAAAAATATTATTCATTAACTTAAGTTTGAGTTTAAGAACTTGACTTGAAGGGAAAACTTGAACTTAGATTTTAACTTTAAACTCAAGTTAAAACTCAAATTTAAACTCAAATTTTACAAACGAACATAAACTTAAATAAAATTATAACTTAAATTCAAACTTTTTTGAGTTTTACTCCAAAAGAACAAGGGCTTAGTATTTACAAAAGAATTTAAGATGCAAATTTTTCACAGCCTACACATAACTACATAATATGTTATAGCCTTTTCTTTTAAATTTGCGCTTTTGAACATTAAAAAAAAACTAAAAAAATTACACAATATGAATAATTATTGAGTATTTTTATACCATAAAAATGTAAATATCATTAAGATAATTATTACACAATTTTATTGTTCTCGAAATATTTTTTTTAAAAATACTATATTTCAACTCAAATCTTACAAATCTTGTAATATTGCCATGTAAATGTTTTTTTTTTTTTTTTTTGCCTGTTTCATGTAACAATTTCAAGGGAAAGGAAACCCGCATTACAGATACTTAGGGTGTGTTTGGTTGGATGAAAAGTAATGTAATAGAATGAAATGAAATTATAGTTTGATGTTTGGTTGGATCTATAAGAAAGAAATTATCATTCAAAAGGAATGACCATTCACCCATTTTGGGTGAATCATCATTCTTTTCTCATATAGGAGGAATGGTCATTCTAAGTTCGGAAAGGAAACCCGCATTACAGATACTTAGGGTGTGTTTGGTTGGATGAAAAGTAATGTAATAGAATGAAATGAAATTATAGTTTGATGTTTGGTTGGATCTATAAGAAAGAAATTATCATTCAAAAGGAATGACCATTCACCCATTTTGGGTGAATCATCATTCTTTTCTCATATAGGAGGAATGGTCATTCTAAGTTCTTTTTTTTTTTCTATAATTACCCTTCAATATCATAATATAATTAAACTATATTATATAGTAGTTATATCTTATAATATAATATAATATAATATATAATAAAAAAATTTATAATATAATATAGTTATAATAATATAATAATTAATTTATAATATAGTTATAAATTATAATATATTTATTTAATATTGAATGTTGTGGGGTAGAGGTTGCTTACAAATGGTCTCCATTTAATTTTATTACAGGTCACCGGCTATACTTATACTACTGCAAATTACAATTCTGAATAATAATTATTTCAGAAAAATACATTCTTTTTTCTTTCTTCAATGGATTTTGAGAATTTCATTTGTGAGGGGCTAAAGACCGGGTTATCTCTCTGAATCAGGTTATTCACTGGGCTGTTAAGCCATCGAGTCTTCTAGGGTTGATCGACCCATTTCAAGAGGATTCATCCAAGACTCTAGATCTCGTTAATTCTAAGGTTCTATAAGGAAGATGAGAGGAAGGCAGGCTGCATATATAGTATATATTATATTATATATCATAATTATATAATATATTATATAATAATAATTTTATTATAATATATATATTGATAGATAAAATATTAGTGTTATATATGTCAACATAAAAATATTGATGTTTCATTTCAAAAAATTCTTAAAATTATAATTAAATAAATAAATCACCTTTATTTTTTATTTCATTCTCGTTACCATTCTTATTCATATTTTTATTACTATTTTTTCACTGTAACCAAATCGTACCCTTAATCCCCATGTTGTAGTAAAGCCCAATTTCCCACCAGCCCAAATTCCGCCCAGCCCAATAAATTCACAGCCAAGACCCAGTACTGTTGGCGCGAATCTCACCCAGAACCTCAGAGAACAACTCCATCCTTATCTCAGCATACACCTCTCCGTCCCACTTCTTTGCCACCAGCTTCTCCGCCAGCCCAACCGCCGCCTCAACCGTCGCCTCCGCGCTAACGTGCTCCGAATCCACAATCCCCTTCTCTAACGCCTCCGTGGCCGTCAACTTCCCCGCCGCCAGCTGCAGGAGCCGCCGAGCCGCCGGCGCGCCAACCCTTTCACCTGATTATAGCCACAAACCAAGCCGGGATCCGCATCCCGATGTCGAGCTCGCTCATGTACAGAAACCCCCTGTCCTTCGTCATCAGAACGTAGTCGTAACACAAGGCCAGGCCTATCCCGGCGGTGGAGGCGTGGCCGGTGACGGCGGCGATCGTCGGCATCGGAAGCGAGAGTAGGTCGGCAATGAGCGATCGGAATTTCGAGCCCAATTGGTGGGTCCGGGCCTGTCGGTCGGGAGAGGATTGGAGCCATTGGAGGTCGAGGCCGTTAAAGAAGAACTTACCCTCCGCGGTGGTGATCAGGGCCGACGAGGTGGTGGACTCGGCCCGGACCCGGCCGAGAGCAGATTGGATCTCGTCGATTAGTGTGGGTTGAGCCTGTGCTCGCCCGGGCCCATTAGCGTCAGTATGAAGATGTTTCCTTGCTTCTCCAACGTGCACATGATCGATGTCTGATCTCAGTGAAAGTATAGACTGATTCTCTGATTAGTTTCTGGTAGATGGTGGATAGATGGTTTTGTTTCTGTCGCAGTGTGGTTGTCAAAGTCTGTGGTGTACATCAGTTTTGTTCCCCACTAGAGGACAAAAGCTCGTTTTGTGAGGAAGTTGGGGAATACCCTGCTAATATTTGACATTCTAATTCTGTGATCGGCGACGATGTGTTTTATGGTTGGATACTCGTTTGGTTTGTGAATTAAAATTATGTGATTAAAATTATTTTTAATTTATGTGTATTTTTTATGAGAGAAAATAATATAACGAATTACGAATCATAATTCGAATCAGCAAACGAATCCATATACTTGATTTTATCCTTTTTGTTCAAAGAAAGAAAAAAAAAAAAAGAGCAACTAAGGATTTTTTATTTTTTATCCCTCAAAACCCTTAATTGTAATCACAATTTTTTTATACTAAAAAAAATCACAAATTTTTTTTTTTCGGAAATGATAACTTTTTTTTATTAAAATGATAATGAGTATTTTGTATCTCCCAACAATCAAAACTTATACAAATTAATTTCACAAATATAACCGGAACAATAAAATTAACTTTTAAAACCAACATAATTTGACCCAAAAACAAACTAGTTAAAATAACAAAAATTTAATTTTAATACACAAACTACACAAAATCAAACTAATTTCTCAAAAAAAAGTCAACGCCAGTCTGGGACCAAAGCGAGTGTCAACAAAAACTGGTGATCAAGTTCAGAAGTAATCGGACTCCGAAAGGCACACGGGTAACAAATTGGTGTTCGTGAATAGAGTGAGCAAGGAGGGAGCCGAAACGAGGGTTAATAGTAAATTGGTTTTAGAAACCTCTACTTTTACCAAAAAGTATACCGACTTAAAAACTTTTGGAGGTATGATTTAAAACTAGTGCACCTCAAGTAATATGTGTTTTGTTAAAAAGCGTAACTAGATAAAATTTATATTGATAGTCTTATTCAAGTACATGGTTTACGTTTATAGGCTTCAAATCCCCTCTTATTTTGGTTTCAAACAGATGTAGGACTAGGCTCTCTTTTTGCTTTGCCAAAAGTCCAAATATCTCCACCTTGCAACATAAAAAGACTACCTTATCTCAAAAGATAAAGTTTCTAAAAAATCAGAGATAGTTTCCCATTTAAATTTTGAAACAAAATTTCCTCTCATTCCCTCTTGTAATTTTCAGCCACCACAGGAAAATATCCCTGTGATTGGCGCCACATTTAGATAAGAATGAGAAGATTTGGTACCACATTCAGATAAGAGAATGAGAAGATTTAACGCCACATTCAGAAAAAGCAAAGGAAAAGATTTCTCCTTGTAACGACCCTCTTACGGACCGTTACAGTTGTTCGTGAAATATTCATTAGAAACAAAATTTTAAAGAAAACACTTATAAAGAAGCTACACAATTAAATAACAAAACCTTAATTGTGAAACACAGAAAACTTTTTTTTTTTTTTTTGGGTCTAATAAAACTTGAAACTTTTCTTAATATAAATAACCATGAAACAATCTTAAAACTCTAAACACTGAAATTATTAACAAAACATAAAACCTCATTCTCATCATTCATAAACATAATAATTACAAATCCATGAAATTATAATTCTATTAAATATTAAAACTTTAGCGGAAATAAAATTTTGCGTGTGGTATCCCCATCTCCCACATTCTTGCCCGTCACATGCCCGTCTAGCTTCATCCACTTCATGCTATTCCTTTACCTTTATCTGCAACGTGAGACTTAAAAACATGAGCTAGAGCTCAATAAGCACAACATTTTCCTCACACGAAAATATTTAACATTTAACAAATCATGAATCACTCTCTTTTCTTTTGAAAATACTTTTACATTTATTATCTTGTTTGGGCCCGATGCAAATGTACATGCGCGCAACCTACGGCAAGAGTGAGATTGCAAATTCCACACTTACCGAGGCAATGTAAACATGAAATTGTCGTCTAGATCGACGGGTTGCCCTAAGACCATGAAACACGAAGTTGTACGTTGCCTCATCATTTAACGTGACAAAACATCTTCTTCACTTGTCTTGATTTTCGTCAGAGTATAACATGGATACTTATAACATGTAACATTGTGAATCCGATAAACATGTAAGCATGTAATAACATGTACTTGTAAACATGAAATAAAGCATTTATGCTTAAATAAACATAATATGAATTATAAAACATATTTGAAATCTTATAAATCACAAGTCAATTCATGAAAACTTAATCACATTGCAGGTGAGGTTGTACTTACTTGAATACAGCTTACTTAACCTTAATTTGTGTGGTGATGCGATCCTAGAGGCTCTGATATATGTGATTCTTGAATTGTTCATGCCATTTAACAAAACGTACGAATCTTAGTACTCAATTCATATCAACATAAATCTCTTATAACATCCTAACCCATACATGTGGGTGGCAAGTAACTCATGTTTATATCATAGTAATCATATCATTCATCACTAAATCATAGAACATAACAAATAGATTAAAAAGCCATATATTGCACAACTTTTAAAACTTGCCAACATGAATCTCCTGTACTAAAACGTTCAGCCCGATCTTTACAAAATTCATATCATCCTAAAACTAGCAGCATTGGGAAGTAGACTGAAATATCTTTCTAACGATACCAAATTTAACCAAATGGGAGTACGTTTTACTCTTCAAAACGCATTTACAAATCAATACACTGAATCAGATTTTTTTCCTCTTGAATGACCTAGCGCTGCGGCGCATTTACCTTTTCGCCCCACTAGCGCCGTGGCGCTCACCACTCTGCCACTGTGATTTCTTTTTGTCTTTCTAGTGCCGTGGCACCCACTTCTTAGCGCCGCGGCACTCATGTGATGCACAAAACATCTAAATATGTTTCGAAACGACATAGTATGCTCCAAAATCAATCCAAACCATCCCAAACATTTTTCTAACCCCCAAATATCACTCATGAAATTTATCAATAGAAATCAGTAAAGAACTCAAACCCTAAAATCAAATACCACCAATTAACAACAAAATTCTATTTTCACATGGTTCCAAATCTCAATTCCATTCAATAATCAATCAGTCATTGCAATACCATTAATCAATCAAAGAAAACAATTCCTAAACATGTTTCTAATTATAATGAATAGTTAGAACAATCTTTCGTGGGATAAACTCAAAACCCTAGAACTCATTAAGAAATTCAAGAACATCTAGAATCATGAATATCTCATGTTTCTTCGCATTCGAAGAATGAATCATGATAACATACATTTCAATCTTCCTCAATGATCAAATACCAAGGTCAAGGATTTGGAAGAAGATAGTAAGTATCGGTTGGAAGGATTTTCTTTTCTTTCTTTCTTGATGTGGGCGTGATGATGAAAACGAGAGAGAGAACGAGTGTGAATGAGAGAGGGGAGAGGTGAGAGAGGATAACGTGAGATGGAGAGAGAAAAAACAAGGTGAGAGAGAGAGAGAGAGGGAAAGAAAGAGGGAGAGAGAGTGAGG